>NW_028301600.1:36060606-36363636 GCF_987345545.1 Pholcus phalangioides | reverse complement strand
CATCAAATGTCAGCAAAACCCTGACTACTCCCCAAAATGTATATCAGAATCAGAGAACTACACGGGGGGGGGGAAGCATGTGGAAGGCTCTTCTCAGACAACCAAAAATTTCTTTTTTTTTTTGCTGCAAAAAACATTTTTCTTTTAATTAAAATTTTGGAAGAAAATAACTTTACATGTTATTATAATAAATTTCTATTAATTTCGATGCTACACAATTTTTTTTTAAAGAATCCATTGCGTCCCACCCTCTAAGCCACATGTGCTAAATCCATTACCCACGGACCAAATGTGGCCCGGCACCTGAAACGTAATTTTTTAAAAATGAACTAAATGACATATTTACAGATCCCTCAAGTGTGCTGTGGCACAATTTCAGAGCATTTAAGCGGCCCGTGGCACGTTTTCAGATGACTCAAATGACCCACGACAATTCCAAAACAATTAAGTGGCCCGTGTTACATTTAGAGAGCCCTTGACACAGTTTTAGAGCGCTTAAGCCCCCTTCCCTCCAGTGCAGTTCTACATCAATCAAGTTACACGCAGTACATTCCCAGATTACTTAAGCGATCCATGGCATAATTACAGATCACTTGAGTGACGCGTGACACAGTTAAAGAGCATTTAAGCGGTCCGAGACAAATTTATAGAACACTTGAGCGGCCAGCAGCACATTCCCAGATCATTTGAAAGATCCGCGGAGCATTTGGTGATCACTAAAGTGGCTCTATAGAGGAGAATGTTAGTTCAGGTGCCCACAGACTAGCAAAAGTTTTTTCCTTGTTTTTGGCACATCTAGTAAGATGTCATTCAGAATATTTCATATTTTTTATGACTGATTTTAAGACTGATTGATGACGTAAGCATCATTCGAACTCCCCTCTTCCCCCTTGTCATGAAAAGTCAGCAGCCCCCCCCCCGACACGATGCTGACGTAATACTTAAATGACCTCTAATTGGTGAAATTGATGAATATGAAAAAATTCCAAATGAGTCTAGTATGTGTTATAGATATAATTGGACCCCGATATAATGATAACAAATTTTACGATCGTACCCCAATATCATGGTATACTACATGCATGAAGTATCATTGTATAGTATACCATATAGTACGATTTATCATGTTTAAGAACGAGGTATTATGCATAATTGCCAGTAAAATTAATATTTTTTTAGTACTTATTAAATTTATCAACGGCGCTTGGGAACTACGCATGAACGCCAGTAAAACTGATTATTTGAGAGAAATTTATCAAATTTACCAACGACGCTTGGGTTCTATGCATTATCACCGATAAAAAGTGATTAATGTGGAGAAATTTATCAAACTTACCAAAATGCTCTGCTATTATGCATAATATCCGGTCATTCGTATAATAACTGAATTTAGCGTAATATATGAATTGTGTACATGAATAATAAAGCACCTGACACCACCCAGCCCCTTAACCGGGACAATGGTAGACTTGACGTTTGTCAACAGAGTCTGAGCTGTCTGAAAGCGAAAAAGTGTATTGTAGTCACCGAACATCATTGATAACTAGCGAGTAAAAAGGATACGTTATAGCAACTCTTTTCGGGTTACTGGGGAACGATTGCAACATAACATCAATTTTTTTTTTCCTTCCTTATCATCAGAAAACAATTTCTCAGACAAATCCGATTCTTTGTGGGTTTCGCTGCTGAACACTAGAATCTCTGATATGCTGCTACCCCGTGAAGAACAACAATCGACCGAACGCAACGAGTGCAAGTTATGTTGAGGTTCAAGATCGGAAGATTATAATCGTTTACTGCACAGAAAAAGAGAGTTATTCAAATACTTCATGTTCCACTTCATGAGAAAAAAAAAGAAGAAAAAGACCAATATATATACACAGAACACGCTCTTCCTTTCTGAATAAATGAAAACGATAGAAAAACCTGGACGGCACGCGGTACGTGAAGGGGAAAAATAACATTCTCTCCGTCAGAGAGCACAAATGCAACAGCGAATATAACGACATCTTGAAAATATCTCTATGGAATTTTTTTTGTTGCCTGAATTTTTTTTTTTTTTTCCTCCAGCAATGTATTTTCTTTCAAAAAGCTTATTTATAGGGTTTTCCAAAGAAGAAAATAAAAATATATCCGGTTCGTATTTTTTTTTGTAATATTTTCCTACAGCGTTTCAAGTTTCCTCTCTTGAAGGTGCGTCGTGCAAATCCATATATTCCAGTAAAAGAAATTTTACTCCATTTCAGTTTTTTTTTAAAAAAAATACATTCTCGCTCAATATATTCGCTTCCATCTCCTCTCTGTGAAACAAGGAAAGTTTTCCTAACTTATATCTCGAGCCCCTTTGATGCTTTTTCGTACTTGAATTTCAAATTTCAACGATTAACATTTCCACAGATTTTCTATTCATTTAGTTATAGTTCTGATACTCTCTTTTAATCTTTTATCTTTGTAAGGTAGTATGTTTAAAAAATACACAGCACTTTACTTGGACCTTCATAGATATAACTATAAGTAGGCATAAGATATATAATGAATTATTCATCGATTTATGAATATAACGCTTCATCACGATCAACAAATAGCTTGAAAAGTATGCGTTTTTCCTCGTATGAACGATTAAACCAAAATAAATATATTTGAATAAAAAATTAGATTTTTTTTTTTCCATTTTCTTTTCGGTATATAATTTCTAGGGAACGAAAATTTTATTACTCGTTTTCAAACTTTCATTTTTTCTATAATAATCTCAAGATTGTTTCATTCTTTAAAGACTATAAATCCGTTAATGGATTCCCAACTATTGAAGCCGTATCCTACGAAGCCGATTTTCACTGAAATACTGCTAAGAACGTTTATTTTGCTTTTTATATCAGCGCAATACTTATCCCATTCGCATAAAAACTGTCCAGTCTTATTAAAACACAAAAATTTCACAAACGCAATAGACGCAGCACCAAAAGTTAACAGTAATCAGTGATTTCTCAAAAGAGTGCGCCATGAGTCTGTATCGGGCTGTTAAGTAAAAACTATCCAAATTTCTGAATAGTTGAGTATAAATCCTGCATCGTTATTTTTAACCGTATTTTTGCGGCGGTTTTGAACAATAAAATTTGAAATTTTCTATACAGCGTGTCCAGAGTTCTTGTCCAGGTTTTTTTCTCCTCCAACGATGGTCATAGACGAAAACTTCCAATTGCAACAATGTATTTAATGAGGTAAATGTGTTCATGCCACAGTACTTTTGCATGAGCAAATTAGTTTTGAAAAAGCAAAATTTTATTTTTTGTATTTTTCCCAAGGACTTCGTATGTTCTTAGTAAAGAAAAGAATTCAGAATTGTGTAAATCAAAATAGATTCCATTACCATTTGACAAAAATTGACAGAGATATAGATTTTAAAGATTGATAGAAAAGCCAGGGGTCTTTCACAAATTGAATAGCAAAATAGTTAAATTTATCCTCAACTAAATAATGAAATATTGGTTTCATAAGAGTAATGAAATTTTCAATAGTTGAATGAAGTATATAATTTACGGGTATTATATATTATTAGAATAAAAAGCTGACGAGAAAAAAAGAATTATAAACACAGAAACAAGAAAGAGGGAAAGAAAACAGAGTAATATCTATGAATAAAATATTTTGAATATACTGTATAAGTCATAATTTGCACAGATATTAATATTTATTGGTGAATCTGGTGTAATCATGATAAGAAAAAAAAAGAAAATGTAAAACAATCTTGAAATAATAATAATAATAATAACAATATTCACATTTTATTAGGTGCCAGAAATGACCGGAGGAGTATAAATATACTGATGTTAATACATTAAGTGATTACGATTGATATCCACTGTTTTGAGGAAATCTTTTTATGAATACAATTTAATAAATTACTTATTTGCAAACACGCTATTACAAAATTGTATTCGTTAATTTCTTCATACCATATATGTGGTAAAAATATCAGACACCTTCGCTTACCAGCAAATCAAAAACGACTAATAATGAGTGGCATTAAAGAAAGAAAAATCAACCTCTAATTATTCTAACTTTTATTTTTTTCACAGACTCCTGAATGAGAGGCAAAAATACGGAATCCATTTTGAAATATCATATCTCGTGTTGATCATATGTGTTTTATTTGCTATGTTACTACAACGAAAACATTTTCTAGATATGACTATAGGGTTCCTGGGAAAAAACGAAAAGTTTAACTTCGTAATTTTCTGTCGAAAAATTATTTTATTTGTTAAAAGTATCATAATAAGACTATCATTTTGAACATTTTTTTTTTCAATTGGAAGTTTTGTCTGCAACCAACGGATGGGTCAGGACTTCTTGGACACCCTGTGTATGAATTAGAAAGAGACTCCGTGTTACACATAGTTATATATTTTATATAATGTAGTTTAGAATAACAAAAAATATATATATTCTTTTTTTTTGTATTGAAGTGCATTGGAGTAGTTGTTCCAAAAAGATACAGTGAAAATCCGATGGAAAGCGGACATTTCGGGCAGTATGCTTGAACACCCGCTTCCACCGTACAGGGAAAAATTAGTACTTCAGTCAGGTAGTTTAATGTGGTGACCAAATTTATAGCTTCTATAAAGTATTCAGTGTGGAAAGAGAGAGAGAGACTTCAAATCATCGTTATTCAGAACCGAACTATTTATGGAATTTATGGCTGTAAAGCGAAGTCGTAAAACGCGGAAATAACTTCGTTACGCTGGAAGAGTTATGATCAAGTTGTATAAGGGACTATGACCTAAAATTCATAAAGGTTGCATGAATCCACGGATTTTACGAGGAGCTACTATGTATGAAAAACTGTAATAATAAAGGTTTATAGCCTTTAATTGAAGCATAGGTGAAATTTATACTATATTAAAAGTATGAACACTGAAATAGTTGCAATCGTTTTTAATTGTGCAAAGTATGTTAATATTAGTATATGTTATTAGGGATGCTGTTCGATAAATTTATTGAAGAAAAAATTTCACGTTAGTCATTGAGACACCGTTTATTCAATATATTTTATGCTTTTTAGGTCAATCAATTACTTTTTACTTTCTCCTCGTTTCTTTACCGATTGGGATTCTATTCTATCACATATCCTCATCGAGAAATTGGTGTTCCAACTGTTGTATGCCCATACTCAGTTGGCCACTGACCTAGACATGCAAAGGGTGGGTTCATTGTCCAAGGAGGGGAAACTCGCTAAAATAGCGCAAAACACGCGAACGGAAAATACCAACCTGCTCCTTCTCCCTTGCGACATTTTTACCGAAAGAAGAGAAATGGAATCGCCCATCGTGACGTTTAATGACGTAGCCAAAGGCTAACTCAGCGTGAGTGTACAATACTTGGTGTGGGACTACTTATGATAACAAAATGCCTGTATGATTGGTTTGACGCCATTTTTTTTTCTATTCTGGAAGTACTACCTTTGAAATGAGAAATATTCTGACGAGTACTCAGAGGGTTTAAAACTAAATTATATCGCTTGCCATCTTCAGAATGTGTACCTTACCCTTGAATGTGTAGCTTTGCATGTGTGGAAAGGGTTCTTTAAATGTCCATTACTGCAGCCAGTTTGACGATAATTTTTCAAACTCACCTTTTTGCCTATAAGTACAGGCAATATTCTTTCCACTTTATTTTGTGAATTTGCTAGTTAGCCAGCATGCCGGGAATTTCCAGTCACATGTTCAGGAAATTTCTTAAATATCTCTATTCTAAAAATCTATTGTATTGGCTTAATGCATACTGGATCTTTGTTAAACAACTCATTTCCCGGCACTGCGGGAACGGGCCAGACGGGCCCCAACACTCAAAAAACTGGTGTCCCTCGAGTTTTACGGCCTGTCGGTTATTGTGGGGAGATACTGTATATACTTGGAGAAAGTATAATGTTTCTTCAATACACTTATTTAATGTGAGATTTTTTAGACTTTGCACGTCTTTAATAAGGCCCTATATAAGAAGTGCGATTCGAAATCGATTTTTTTTAAATTATTTTTCAGGCTTTCAATACGTGTTACTAACTATGAAAAAATTATCAGCTCGAAAAAAAATCGAGCATTCAAGGGTTAGAAAGATTACAGTATATTTTTAGGATATTTATTATAGTAATGATAAGAATTAAGGATATGCTTTATATTATATTATATTAATTATATGTATTATATCAATGATTCTGTGTTTTTACGCGTTGTCATCGTATCATTACTTTATGTACCGAAATGCTTGAATCAGAAGGTGTAAAAAATAAAAAGTGTACAAAAACGGAATACTCAAGCAAATAGTAACAAATTTTGTCGATTTATTCGTTTGATAAATTTGATGTTTTAATGTTATTTCTCATAATTTCAAAATAACAAAATATCGTATAATAAAATATCTTAAATTTCAATAAATAAACAAATAGCTTTGATTTTGATTGAAAGTCTCAGCGATGAAACTGATTCCCTTACTTGTATTTCAGAAATAAAAACGAAAAAATAGTTTCTCTTTCATGCCCTCCCCTCTCTTCTTTCTCACCCTCATCTATTTCAATAGCATGTATGCAATTGATTCCCTCCCCTATGTGTTATTTTCCCTTCTCCATATATAAAAAGATGTTTTGTGAGGGGGGAAATCCCTAAACAGGAATATAGAAAGATAAGAGAAAAAACAACTTCATGCAATAGGTTCACAATGAAGTTCCGCGATGATAAGAGAAGAGGTATAGAAAACAGAGAGTAGCTAGAATAGGTTTCTTCAACTGGCGTTTGGACGAGATACTTCGCCCGTGATCGTAATGGGGTTAAAATAAGGAGAGGGGTGAAGTTATCTAATTAGCAATGCTTTGGTTGTGACGAGAACTCATTTTACGAACTAGATCGTAAAATAATACAAGTGGAGTAATTTAGTTCAACGAGAAATATAAACCAATAAACATTGGGAATCAGACTAACTTGATCACGTGAGAAAAAAAATTCATCATATCAACACACAAACCATTGCAACGGTTTCAAGAAAATTATTAGTACTTTTATAGGATGCATTTTGTTCCACATGAAAACCGTATGATTCCTCACCATCACATGAAGTTTATATACGGGGTGATTCAAAAATAATCATCTGGTTTTAAAAAAATATATATTGAAACACATAAATTGTACTGTTTAATAGTAGACGGGGTATGAAGAAGCAAAGGTTAAATTTTTATTCCCACACATTCAATATTCCAAAAGTGTTTTGTGTTTTGGAATATGGACATCTTCATCACTTGTTTCAGTCCAATCAGCAGACCGTAGAAAATATGGAGCACAGTCGCCATCCCATCGGACGAGCCTTTAATCCTGATCTTTTGCTATTTGCGACTTTTTCTTTGGGGTTTCATTATAGACGCTATGTACGTGCCTCCACAGCCAGCCACTTTGAATGAGCACAAGAACCGAATTACCACCGCTTTTACGAACATCAATAGGATACTGCCATGCTATATTGGGGATGAATTAGACAACCGTGTGTATGTGTACCACGTAACGAAGGAGGACACATTGAACACTTACTTATAGGTAGTGGGGGAAAAATTTGAAATGTCTTTTGCTGTTTACCAGGTATTAACTATCTTCCTATAGTATAGTCATACTTTTTGAAATATATTACTTATAAATCAGATGATTATTTTTGAATCACCCTGTACATTAACCCTCTCACTACCATTTAGACATATATATGTCCCGTTGGCATTTTATCATTTTATTTTCCTTCGAAAAATTGATTTGTATAAAAATATCTTAGTTGTTCATTGTATTTTAATCATTATTACAATATCACTGAAACATATTGCTCACTAAAACCACCAATAGGACACATTATGACCTCCCGATCCCTCCTGCCTCTGTTGATTTTCAGTTTTATTTTTCAAGTATATTATCGATATCTTTATATTCTACTTGATTTATTAAGGTACTTATAATTTATTTTT
This sequence comes from Pholcus phalangioides, assembly GCF_987345545.1. Taxonomy (NCBI): domain Eukaryota; kingdom Metazoa; phylum Arthropoda; class Arachnida; order Araneae; family Pholcidae; genus Pholcus; species Pholcus phalangioides. Next base: position 36,355,649 of record NW_028301600.1, on the reverse strand, counting down.
TTCTCAGAAAAAAAATTGGTAGTGAAAGGGTTAAATAATGAATGGTGTCGTTATATTCCTTTTATTTATCTCGTATAAAACATTGCTTGATGCTTTCTAACTTCAAGGCTGAAATTTGATAACAAAATTCTGGCAGCATATCTTAGAAGAGCGAACGGGTAACTCGTAATTTTGTATCGTTGATCGCTGAAGGTGATATGTTAATAGGCATTCGCGAAACTCCCCTGCCATAATCAATGTTCAGTGCATTTATATGAGTTCCCTAATTGATCCTGAACACCATCTTTTTCATGCGCGAGCTATTTTTTTTTTTCACAATCCTGCCATAAAAGCGTTAATGATTATCACTTGATCGCTCCGGCTGTCAAGCTCCAGTTGTTCTGGAAAGAAGCACCCTAGCGTTAATGATAGTTCACGATATGGTGTTTTTGCTCTTTCATTTCGTCAGCAAATTCTTTCAGAGTACATTGAAAAAAAAAAAGATGAAAAAAAAAAAATGATGCGCAGGTGCATTTTTCGAATCTTCACATTTACCCCGAACGCTTTTTAACAGCTGACGATCATGCGATAGAATGGCAGAAAGAAAAGGTTCACATCATTAGGGACAGATTGTAAGCAATTTAAGGCACAATCCATCATCGTATATTTAAACATAACGACTTTCACTTACCTCGTATTCAAGTGAAATCATTTGCGATTTCAGAGGGAACTATGACAAATCTTCATGATCACTCTTTTCACCACGTTTCATATTTCATCCAAATGGAACATTTTCTCGAAAATGCATGTAAAACTCATCAAAATCACGTAAAGTCTCTTTTGTTCATATTTGAGACCGATGAAATATATTGTATTATTTTTATGTAATTTCTTAAAGTTCATAAAACGATTTCATTTGAAAAGCAATCCGTTCCCTTCTCCCAAAATTCCCTATCTGTTTTTTTGTTTATGGGTTACATATTTTGGAATTCTAATCTGTTCTGGTTCAAAGACAGCACTAATAATAAACATTAGTAGACAATTTGCAACCACTTTGAAATAGCGGAAGATTAATAAGAGGATATAAAATTTTGTAGGTGCTCATACCTTTTAACATGGTGAAGAAGCATCAAAAACTATGGTCTAATAGAAATAGCATTGAAAGTATATTGTATGATATACAGTATAATATACTACATCTCATATAATAGCACCTCATTTTCTTGAGTGGATCTCAAATATTTTGCGTCATTTTATGTGTGAACACAACTTTTTCTTTATTTTTAATCAATTTCTATTCAATTGCATTCATTGTATTCTACTTTAACGGGGCACACAATTTGTCGATGTTATATTGAACAATACATTTTTTTTAGTGTTTGAGAAACTGTAAATAATAAATATTAAAGGTATGTGTAAAATGGTGTTAGTGTAACATAACATATCCAAGGATGATGCCACTATCCATACGAAGGTTTTCAACAGCTGGCTGATGCGAAGATGAATTTAGTGAGAACCAAGTGAGAGGACGTGGGTTCGATTCCCCGCAAGGGTGGTTGAATTTTCTCTTTCTTTCATCTTCGCATGAACTCGATTCGGTGTGCGATTGTAGAATGCGTTAAACAGCAGTTTATTATATTGCTGGGTGATTGTATACGCATAAAAACTCGTAAAAATTCGTTTTATCTGCGAATTTGTTAAACGAAAATCTGTTATATCGCAGTGCAATCGCAAATTTTTTTAAATTGGAGTTCGTTGTATGAGTTAGTGCGAGAAAAATTCATCAAATTAGAATTCGTTTTGTCCGATTCAGACTCTGTTTCAAGTACGCTCATCTAAATAATAATTCTTATCACGGCAATGTGTGTGGGATCGATTTATTGTATTTAACAAAACGAAATGGCGATTATGCATAATAACCGGATATATCACATTTACCCCAACATGTTTAGTAAATTCGAGTAATATTGAATACCAGTTTTATTTTCTCGATTATTCCAATTAGAGACATGGTAGAGAAACCTGAAATCCGTATTTCTTTAAAATATGGGTTCTTGTCTTTGCATTGACAAGTGTGTCGTGTTTAAAAATATATACGTATTGTAACTAAGGAAAACAACATTTAAAAAATCATTTTCATGGGGTAATATGGAATATTCGGTTCAAAATAAAGAAAATTAATTCGAATTGATAAAAAAAAAGATTTAACGGAGAGAGTCTACGACAATGAAAATTTAAATTTCTTCGTTTGTTTTTATAGGTGATGATGTGGTTGTGTCATAGTGTATTTACAAGAATAACGAATGCAATCTTCCTATTCTGCCCCAGAACAATCAAGTTGGACCCACAAAGAAAAGGACACACACTCTCTAGATAATTTCTTTTTCTTCTATCTTACTAAATTTTCCATCTTGAACAGATATTCTAGCCCAAGTCAGATAATTCTTATGGTATTCCATATACTATCCGATACACCATCTTTGAAAAAATAGCGTTCCGTCTAGCCGGAAGGAATCGCTAGCTAAAAAATGAACACATGAATGAATGAACTCCAGGACTTTCGCCACTGGACTTATTCCGTTGCCGAGATCTCTTCCAGCCCAACTTCGTGGCAGAGTCTGGAACACTTTATTTTGTGTCAAAAAGAAAACAAATTACAACATATTTCCCCCGGACAATTAGGTACTGTCACGATTTACAAATTCTGTGGTCATTACAGACGAGATGGGGTTGGGAGTTGGAGAAAAGTATAAACAAAAAAAAAATGAGCACACAGCACGATAAAATAAAACACTTGTGATTCACGTTGTCGTTAATTTCAAATTATTGGGAACATTTTCAATAATTAATAAACTTTTTTTAAAACCTCCCCGAGTAAATTTCTAGAAGTGGAAAAAGGTATATTCTGCTTTAGCAGCCATGACCATAGTGACAGCCGAGCAACACTGACTCTATAGCATCATGAGGGCATTTCGAAATTGTTTATCACCGTTTCAGGCCCAGGCCGAGGACACTGGAGACAGAGAAAACCTGGTATTACATATTACCCAAATGTACTATATATGTGTTGTGTTGCTGTTTTTTGTTTTTTTTTTTGAATTTATCTTATTATAAAAAGACGCAGTCTTTGGATAGAACATTAACGTGACGTTCCTGTTTGATTTTGTAAGCACTTCCCACCCATTTCATCCTGGACACTGGTGAAGATAAATCGACGCTTCTGCCTTTTCCTTATCTTTCATGTAATTTTAAGAGGCTTCCGTGTTCCCCTTGTCCCTTTAATTAAAAACAAGAGAGGGCACTTTAGGTACCAACAATCTTTTCAGAGAACGATGCCGTCTTGTTTTTTCCCCTCCGTATTTGTCAGCTCTACCCTCCTTTCCACATGAAGAAAGTTCTTAGATTTGAGAAAAATAAACAGTATTTGCGTCCAAAAAATCAAGTTTTTCTTTGTTCTTGAAGTTTCATTCATTTTTTACCCTTTTAAAAATATTTTTGTTTATGTTTTTTTTTTCTGCTGGTTAATTAAACAAATTAAAACTTACGCTTGATAAAAATTAGATTGAGAACTCACAAACGGTAGAAGAAAGAAATTCATAGTGTACATGCATTTCTCTCTCTGATTTAAAATTAGATAAAGTCCCTGAATAACAAAGAATTTCAGTGAATTTTAGTCAAGATTAGAAATAAGTTGTTGTTTTTTTTGCGTGCTACAAATTTTTGTACTTTTTTGTGAAGCACCAGAGAAAAAATTCGAAATTTCCAGTTTTACACACACAAATTGGCACAAAAAAATAAAATCTGATAATGAAAATAACTGAAACTCGCAATATTGTAAAATAATTTCTGAAGATAAATTTCTGTTTGATAAGCTTCATCGACCTTTCACTAGATCTTATCGATACTTGTAGGTGAGAATTGAGAGAATATGTATTCTGTATACACAAAGAAAAGAAAATTGATGATAATAATTTCGAAACCTGCATCTCTTTTGTTAGGTAATATTCACATAATTGAATAAGGCATTTTAAGGAAAAACTAAAAGAAAAATAACCTCTTAAATTGGCGAAAAATTGAAGCGACGATTTTGTAAGGTTTTAACGTATCTATCTTGATATTAATTCAATACAAGTCTAGCTTTTGCTTAACCAAGAAGAAATCTATACATGAATGTTAATGAAAGACCTTTGATGAAGAGATAATGACACTGAGAGAAAGTTATCAGTAATCTAGACGCGTGTAATAATAATGATTAATAGGTTATGTTCTTATAATTTATTTCGCCACTAAGCTTACGAGATCGTTTCGAGTACCTAATCAAGGTAAATCAATCACAGACTCATGTCCACAGTCTGATATTCCCGGTGTAAATGTGGTATAAGCTTTGTGAATTTTCCATCTTTCTAAAAGAGATTAGTCTTCATACCATAACAATTGAAAACGTTTTGATTTATAAATCTTTTGATTTGTCATAGGAATTGATTTCTCTCGTACTCGCGTTTTTTAGCCCACTATACTGATGGATTTTTGAAGACCAATTTGGAAAATGTAAAGCTTAGGCTCTAGTACATCGCCAAAACCAGTCCCTTAATTTACATCCAAGAAAATAAAGAAATGTAAAAGAGAGGGTGTTTGTTGTTCTACTGTTATTTTCAAAGACGCTATCTTCCAGCATTCGCTATTCAACCTTCATCTCTTTTGTGATAATATACAACTTATAGAGTTCGAAACGATTTTTCTCTCTAATTCCTTTCTTCTATTTGGGACGAAAGTGAGAAATGACTATTATGAAAAAAATAATTTCCTCACCCTACGATAACTAACAGAGAGTAGAGAAATTAGGATGCATTCCTTCCATTAAGATTAGAACAAATTTATTCGTGTATGCCAGGAAAGCGATTGTTATACAATCTCGTAACCAAGTCATAACACCATGAAAATATATAGGACGCAGAGGTAACAGGGCGTATGACATTTTACTGGCGAACCGGTGATCCTAAAGGCATACTTCCGATTTGAAAAAAATATCCAAATAACGTCTAGTACTTAGATGTGTCATTCATATTCCGAAGGGTTTGTATAGTTATTAAAATAAAAATGTTAGCTTTCTATACGGACACTCTGTGCTCAAAATCCCGGTTAGAATGCCGTTGCCCTGTCTCTTCTGATGCCCACAAAAAAATCCATGTTTCTAAGCGCAATATTCGAATACTGAGGAATTCCAAAAACGGAGGAAAGTTGCGAAAAAACAGTATTAAATGCGGGGGAAACGGTGTTCCTGCACTCTTAATTATATTTTTCCTCACCTTTCCTCTGTTTTTTGAATCCAGATATCTGTGAAAATATTGCACTTAAAAACTTGACAGGGCTTGAAAACTTGACTTAAAAAGACAGGGCAACAACTTCATAATTCGGTTTTTGGGCACAGAGAACTGTATGAAAGGTGTTTTTTTTTATTTCAATAACCATACAACCCCCACGTTAGCTAGATACGTTTTATAATCGAAATTATGTCTGTAGGATCAACGGTTCGCCAATAAAATACCATTGTTACCTATGCACCCTGTATATTTCCTTTGTTATTCGTTGATGCATTGAAACTTGGTATCTTCATGCTTTATTCGGCCATAAATTGAATTATTGCATGGAACAAATTTTTACAGATATTTAGGGAAACGTAAAATCTTACCAAGAAATTATTCTATGTTTGTCCATCTCGTTATACTACTTTATTCTCTACTCCTTGAGACATTAAAATGTCTGAAATCACAAATAATAATGACAGACACGTAATTGTTTTCTCACTTCACTGCGTTTGAATTGTTTTTTTATATTTTCTGGTATATATTAACCAATAACAGTTTTTTCCAGCCAATTCGTTGCTGTGTTTGAAAAAAAAAACAAGTGGCACATCAATAAAACAAAAACAGTCTAAAAAAATCAATAAAATTAAGTTCAACGAACTATTGGCAATGTTAGCAATAAAAAATAAATAAACGCACATAGTTTTTGATAAGTGCCAAGCAAGGGCGGCCATTATGTATTCCCAATATGTACGTGAAAGAAACCTTTTACATAACAAAGGAAAACCGTCAATGTCAGTTTCCACGGCTGCATAAGTGGGTTGCGAGGACACATAAAATATTGATTATTTCTTATTCGTCTAAGCAAGTGATTGCGATGGGTAAAACATCTACTTTCAACGTAAAAACACAACATTCTCCCTACACCATTCAATGAACGTTTTTTTCATACTTATTTTCTATTTTAACGCTCGATATTCAGTTTCGTTGTTCGTGGAACGTTTTTCTCCCTCAATAATTGCACTCTCATCTCAACGATCCACAGAAAATTCATTCGGTTCCGTTTCTCTAATGGATTCAATAACAGGAAGAAAAAATACCGTACTGATCAAATCAAAAGTACAAAAATAGAAAAGTTGGTTGAATTATTTCAATTTCTACCGCAAAAAGCTTCATCTCGAATATCGAAAGTAATAGCGGCTTGAAGTTTTGAAGCTTTTATCTAATCGCAAGTGCTTCATATGCTTGTAAGAGAGTGGCTTTTGAGTTTAAGTTCCTTACGTCACATTATATTCTAGTATAAATTTTTTAATTGTTCTGTAATTTTTTAATTAACAAAGATGTGCGTGAAATATACTTGAATATATGTTATATTTTGTCACAAAAAAATTTTGATGATATATGTCACGATTGGAAAATGTCCCAACTGATGGTATCGTTTTTTTTTATTTGTAGGATGATGAAAAGATAAAAAGATCAGCTGTCTTTGTGCTCCAATGAGTGATTTCTGTGATGGGAAGAATCACTTGAATGAAGCTTGCCGACGCATTCCTTTCTGCGTTAGGAAATCTGAATTGTCTCTTGAGCTAAATAATTGATTTCTACGATCTAGCGTGGAATAAAATCAACTATGCTTCAAGATTTCCGTTCTTTCCACACATGCACATCCATCGTACTATTTCTTCTACTAGCGATGACAATGCTGTCTAAGTCGAACGAGCAATGTCCTACTGAATGCACGTGCAAGTGGAAAAATGGCAAACAAACCGCGGAGTGCGTCGGCGTTAATCTTGTTAGTATTCCTGAAGGACTGAGTGGTGAAACGCAAGTATTGGATCTTGCCGGTAATTTGTTGCAGATTCTTCCGAGCAGAGCCTTTCAACGGGTTGGTTTGGTGAATCTGCAAAAAGTGCATGCCTCGCGGTGTGGACTTCTCACAATAGCGGACGATGCATTTTACCATCTCTCGAATCTGGTAGAGCTGGATCTAAGTAATAATTTCTTGAGTTGGATACCAGCTCTTGCATTACGGGATACACCATTGTTACGCCGACTGCAATTGAACCATAATCCGATCCAGAAAGTTGAAAATAATACATTTATACTACTTGAACAACTAAAAGTATTGGAACTGAGTAATTGCCGTATAGAGGAAGTGGAGCCAGCTGCATTTGACGGGTTGAAGAGCTTGGAATATCTAAAACTAGATAACAATAAACTTAGGACTTTACCGCCGGAAGTAATCAGACCTTTTTCAACACTTTACGCACTGGATTTGCATCAAAATCCTTGGTTGTGTGATTGTCGGGTAAGGAGTGTGCGTGTGTGGATGCAAAGAAACAATATACCGATTAGCAGCCCTCCACAATGTACAGACCCACCGTCAATGCGTGGGCAAAGTTGGGAAGAAGTTGCTATCGATGATTTCGCGTGTAAAGCTGAAGTGACAGCTGTAGATCCCATCGTGACCTTCATTGAAGGAGACAACGCAACATTAGGTTGCAGAATATATGCCACTCCCGAGTCCAACGTCAGCTGGATTTGGAGGGGAAGAGTCATAAATAATTTAACACTCATGTCTTTTGGAAGGCAAATGTACCTTATTCGAGAAGTAGGAACAACGCACAAAGTAAGTTCTCTCACTATTTTTAACGTTATGTTGAAGGACAGTGGTCGATATTTATGCGTAGCGAACAATTCGGCAGGAAGGATCACATCTAATATTACGCTAGTCGTTTCGGCCAAGGAAGACTACAAAAATTCGTTCAGTGGAGAAGAAATCGCCGGCATCGTGATAGGTGTCCTTTTCGTGACATTTGCTCTTTTCTTTGTGTTTAGTATTATTTTACTGAGACACCAAAGGTTATTCGGTGACCGAAGCAAAGGGAGTGGATTTAACATATATAAACATGTTTTCGCATTTAATCAGAACCATTCGAATCCAGGTACGAAAACGGCAATCGTCATTGACGGTAGTGCGAACAGTGCTATCGGAAATGATGCGGGATGTATGCCAACAGAAAAATGCAACGCAAGCCCGATGTCTCAAGCCAGTGGTTCGGAAGCTAGTGCATACGGTGTTGCAAAAGCAAACAACGTAATTTCTTCAGAACAATATAGTGTTCATGGAAATGTCAATCCACACGGTTTAACATCTCCAGGTTCTGATACTCCGTATAATCGCACGCTCAACAGGCATTCAATTAGAGAAACTGACCGAGGGATAGAAATGTGTGTTCTGACTCCCGTGGAAAGAGAAACAGGAGAACAAGTTGAAAATCCTTGGAGCTCTAATCGGAATGATTTGGTCAGATACGTAGAAACTGAAAAGACCGAGTACGTGAGAAGATCATCAATCGAGAGGGATGAGGAGACTGACGACAATGAAGAGCAGAGCCCGATAATATATGACATGAGGAATCCATCTGGTGGTCCTCTGTTCATGGAATCCGACATTTCAAATATCAAATGCTCCATATGGCCGATGTCTGAAGGTTCGGTTAAAGACGAAAGCTATCATAGTTACAGTAGCCCTTCGCAGTCGAGTTGGAAGCGGAGTTCTGTAGCTATACCACAGCCAATACACCACGTGTTTTCTCCAGACGCAAGAGATTCTCCTGATGAGGGTCTAGGTGATGAAAGAGAATATGAAACAGATATATTGGACTGAACGTAACCACTTCATATAAGCTTTGATTCAAAATGACTTCAATACATTGAGCTCGTCTGACACCTATATTTTGCCAAAAAAAAAAGAAAAAAAGAAAATGGATATTTGATATCACTAGATGTTATCAAAAATCGAACAGGGTTTTATCTGGTACCGAGAAAATTCTGATATTGAATATATAGGCGGACCAATGTTTCCTGTCATCCTCTTCTGCAACCATGAGCTGCCAAATTTTGTGGTATACATATATATGAAGACAGTCCAATACTTACTAAGGTAAATCTACGATGAATTTATTGAAATCCCGGTGGACACACACACTGAAAGTCACAAGTATGAATGAAGTCCTCTGCCTATATCTGAAAATGCCCGACAATTGATCGAACTAACTTTGTTCATGTTCATTCTGTATCGAGAGGATGGAATGTGTGAAATTTCTTTCCCACTTGACAATTTATCATAGAGTAATTTTGAACTGCGGGAAATTGTTAAGAAGCATGTGTTTAAAGTCTTCCTAAAACGAACAAACATGGATATAGCTTTTTTTAATTGCTTTTACAGAAGTCTAAATTAAATATAAAAATGTTTAGTTTCGATTTATGTCAACTTTACAATTCTATCTCCTTACATGTGGGAGCATTGGATATATCGACATATGAATCGCAGAAAATGCAATAAATATCTGCCACATGTGATTTTTGCATTTTCCTTTTTTTTTTCTTAAATGCTGAATGAATAGATATTTGTACCACATATTTGGATTTTTATTTATACAATGAATAAATATATAATGTAACATATTTTGATAGCTCATGTTTATTTTAGTTTACGTTGGAATTTTTTTAGCCCTGGGAACAATAATTGCATGCGATTTTTCCAATCCCTAAAATATTTTTCACCTGTCATGTTTATAAGATCCACGTCTTATAAATGAGAAATTCAGATAAGATTATGCTACTTGTTTTTTTTGTGAAAAATTAAATCTCATTCTGCGGCCTTTATCATTAATAATATCGTTATCACTGGTACAGCATGTTTGAGCTTTCTGGGCCAGTTATTCCTCTTCTATATGGTATGACGGAAACTGTTCATCATTAGCATGACTGTAATGAAACGAAAACAGTGCGCCACACGTACTATTATATTCTTCTGTTTGGATTTCATAAGGTGATGAGAAATGATTATAAAAAGGACAGCAGAGGACTCACTCAATCGGAGGACAGCGCACTCCTTTGTGGCATCGTGACTGTATGCTAAATACTGATGCTCATGTAGTTAGTTGATTATATGTCGCGCACGAATTCTCACATTTTACAGTTATTGAAGAAAAAAGTATTGAATTTATATATATTAATGAAGAGTTTATATGTTGGAATTTATGAGAAAGGGCAAATGATTAAAAAATAAAATTGAAATTTTTTATCGATTCATTTGAAACGGTTTTCACAGCACGTATATGATTGTATAAACGAAAAAAAAACCACGTTGTTATTTACTGGTACTTTACTACAATATATAGGATTGATTTCCTCTATTATTTTTATGTGTGGTCAAAAATAAGATAAACTTCGAAATATGATGATCTGATGATGCTTGTTGTCTGTGTGTGTATGGTATAATTTCTATATAAATGTATAAAATGTACACAACAGTACAGTTGTTATAAATCAGTTGTTTGTTATTTTTAAGAAATAAAAATAGTTGTGCAATTTTTATTTCTCGTGTATGCTATGAAAATTTATCTTACGAATCAGCACCAGTGTGATATAAAAAATAATATTCAGTCACTTAAATATTTAATTAGCACACTTGAAAATAAATTCCTTTCAACTAAATAAAATAAATTTGTTTCCACTAAATGAAATAAATATTAAAGCATTCAGAAACTTTCTGAAATTATTCACTTCACTCTCACTGATAACACCGAAAGTATACTACGCATTGCTATTTTGCTACTCACGGCAAGCACGAAATCGGGGAGTCGAACAACGTAGCTTTTAATTTGATTATCACTTTCTTAAACTCTTCTTCGATCGTTTCTCAGCTTTCAAAAATTAAAAGCTCACGGAAGGAAACACGATAATGAAACCAATAAAAGCTAACTTTTACGTTGGGAGCTTGGTTGTAAACTTACACTGGGCGGCATCATTTCCAATCTCACGTACATAGAACGGCAGAAATTAACATATTACCTCGAGGTAATATGCTTTTTATTCGGTTCCATGCACTAAAATATTTACAAGTGATTTTATTAAAACCCTACACTCCATAGGATATTAGAATGGGGCAGGTAGATTCAAATTTCAGTGGATTCTTACTCTTCGAATGACATTGTGTGATCCTTATTACAGTATATGTATATTCATTTATTTCCCGGGGAGATTAGGTTATTCACATTTACTCAAAATTAATAAAAATAATAACTGAATTAAAAATAAAGTTCTATAATAAAGCAATACCAGAGAAATGCTTGAATTTGGGCAAATTTTTATTGAGATTCATACTTCTTTTCTCATGACTCGAAATATACGATAACATCAAACAATAGTTTGTCTTTGAAAGAGATAATTCTTTCAGAAAATCTGTCTGCTTCATGACGATGATACACAGGTGCAATCTATTTTTCCGAGTGTGAAATTCGGTTGTTGCTGATCCTCCTCAAGTACTTTCTGAGGACGCCCTTAAACACTGTTGAATTCACAGAAAACAGACAGAACTTCAATACAATACTTACATATACATGGAAATTTGTACGTGCGACTTCTACTTCTATATGACAGCACTTCTTGAACACGAAACACCTACAACTCTGGCATCATAAATAAGTTGGGCCCACATGCGCACACAAAATACCTCATGCTAAAATTCGTTAAAATTTCCCTAGAGCAGCGGTTCTTCACCTTTTCTGACTCGCGGAGCCCTTTCTGTTATATAACTTCTATGGCGAAGCCCTGTAGTCTTATTTATTATCTGTAATTTTTATTGTTCAAAAATATTAATAATAATTTTTTTTTAATATTTATTGTTTTTTATTTTTCTTGAGTGGCCGAGGAGCCCATGGGGAGTTCACACGGAGTCCCAAGGAGCATCGGTTGAGAACCGCTGCCCTGAAGGAATGTTTACAAGGTTCATGTACAGTTTTGTGTAATAGTGGTCTTCCTTAAGAAATAGTTTCTATGTCTAAAGGAATATGCATTATTTTCTTTTAAAATAGGTCACTTTTCCTGCACTGAAAACATTTTATTCTGTAAAGCTCAAGCTTTTTCCACATTTCGCAATATGCTTACAAAGCGTCAAACTAATCACTAATTGCTAAGTTCACCTAATAATAGTTTAATTCACAGTAGCCACCCTCAGACACACCAACCCTACGTAGGTACGTAGGTAAATGATGATGAATTGTTGCATCACACCACATCAGTTTGGGTGTAAAAATGACTCCTCCACACAAGAAGGGGCGCATCCGGAGGACGTGACGATTCCTCTTTATTTTATTACAGTACAATCTGACCAAGCGAAAAGATTTGGCTTGAGACCCTCCAAAGGTTTCAGCTCATGGTCTAAGCTCTAGGAAGGGTGGGGAGTCATGGGTGTATGGTTCAAAATGAAAGAATTAAATTCAAAAACCTTTTTTATTTACACTTTAAGTCTTTAAATGAATCGATACTTCCTTAAAATCGAGAAAATATAAGTATTGTAAATGTTTCTAATTTAAATTGTAAATACTTTCCTCCAGATCGAATCTTCCCTTCAAGCTACATAAATGCAGCATACCACTTCACAAATATTTTTGTCCAAAATTTATCTTTTTGAAGAAATATATATGTCACGAAAGATCCAAAGTTACAATTTATTTATTTTTTATAATGCAAAAGCTTAATATGCATGTTACAATTACGCGATGAAATACTTATACTGTATATAAAAAAATTGCTATATCTAACTCTACTGTTTTTGATATAATTAATTCAATTTAATTTTTAATATTTTTAATAAATCACCGAAAAAATCAATACATATTTGAGAAACATTTACACATGTATAACAAACACAGTTCGAAAAACTAGTAAATGAGATTTTAAAAAAAATTGATTTCATTCAAGTCATCAGGATCTAATTGGCATCTGTCTTATGATATTGATTTCACATCGGATTGATATAATCTTTATCTTTCCATTGATTTTATCCATCTCATCTTGTCATTTTCAATTTTGTAAATTCCCTTAACATATTATTCGATCTAAAAGTATGAAAAGCATACCCACGTATTTTCGATTAATACACAAGTCGCTAAACGGCTCAAATATTTAGAAGCCAATTCGTGTCATGATTTATTGACAGCCACGTATTAATACAAACGATTTTATGTAAAGAATTTCCTGGAAATTGCGTACATAGAAATGTCAAATCGGAACGTAAACCAAATTCAAAACTGTTATTTGTCATAGTAATTCGATACGATATCTGTCGGGTGAAATTGCTCATTATTTATCATACTAGATGGAACGATTTAATAACATTTCTGCTTTTCGTGGCGGCAAATAAATTGTCTATCAGTAACCTTTTAATTTACAGATTGTATGTTACAACTATTGTAATTTTAATATTTGGGGAATCGCGCATATGAATTGAACATTTGCAATAAAATTTGCTTTCAAATCAGATTATTTAAGCCGTTTTTAGTTAAGGTTTCTTAAATTTCTTCATCCTATAATGACAGCCACACACACACACATCTCATAATAAATGAAAATTAGTATAAATACGTATACTGTAAACTACAGTATACGTATTTCGTCATGGGGTCCTTTTACATCCCAAAATAATAAACAAGACTCTATATACTGTAGAAAACGATTTTCGGAACTATTTTCTGTGTTCCTGCAGGTAGCGGTATTAAGCAAGCAACTTTGTGTATCGGGTAGTTCATACTGTAGATTGCGGAATAGGCAACAGCAGTGTTGGATATTTATATTGTGATTGCATTGCAGACCACAGCAGGGACCACCTTAAAAAATGTTTAGATATCATTAGATCGGTTGGAATGATCCAAAGGTAAGCTGCAGATAACATTAAATATATATCGCAGCAACGTAAAAGCAAACTTAAAAATGTATTGTCTAGCAAACCACAGGTCATCTCAAGGCCAAGGAAGGACTATCATTTGCTAGTCACGTTGACAAAATGTGTGACTATGGATTTCCAATAATTTAGCTTCGGAGCCTGTTAAAAGAGGTCTTTTATCGGTCAATTTGTAAGAAATGCGATTATTGAGTAAAAATAATATGTAAATATCAATAGAAATTAAAATATAAGTTTTATTACGAGCCCAGTTTCAAGATATACCCTAGACCTTCCTTTCCATTTAATGCTTTAAGATAGGGAAAAAATGAAATGTTCCAAAGTTACCCACATGCAAGGGTAACGTTGGACCAAAATGTTAATTTTTTTTAATTTGCTTAAGTTAAAAAAATCTGTATATTATTTATACAGTGTGGACAAAAAGTTCGTAGAAACTTAAAAAATTCATAAAACAATAAAAATAACCGAAATAAAAAACGGTTTGCAGGGTTAGCATCGCTAATTCACGGGAAGTTTTTAAGACAGAAAAAACCCCCTCTAAAACATCCGATAGGTGGCACTGACGTACACAAGTAAAAGAAAAGATACCCAAATAACGAATAGAATACCTCCAAATCGTTTATTACAGTAGTATGTGTTCCACATGACCACCACCACAGGAAATAACACATTGCAGGCGAGTCACAATTCCCGCAACGGTAGAGTGCAGCAGGTTACATACACGGTTTACAACTGTGAACTGGTTGTGGATTAGGAGCACAAGATCTTATAACCGTTTCATTTGCATATTTCCACCGAAATCACTCGTACCGGCGCTACTTATTGGCTGGTTTTTGTTATTTTTTTTCCTGCCTAAAAAGAATTACCATGACCTAGCGATGCTAACCACGTCACAAATAAATTCATTATTAGTAAATATTTTTATCAAGTCAAATGGCAAGCTGATTCGAAGAAAACTATGTTAGGAATTCGGTTCCAATTTTAAATTTAATGCGAGGTTTACACGACAAGACAAAAATTTATTTTATCCAATATATATGTTACGGTAAATGTGATAAATCCGGTTGATATGCATAATAAAACGGTTATTAGGCATAATTTGCTGAACATTTTAGTAATAAAGCAGTTCGATATGAGGAACGTCTATCTAACATTTTCTGAGATCATACAACGATATAGCAACCTCCCACTTTCACAAATTTTACGATCGTGCCTGAATATAATGGACTCTCACTGAACAAGTTTCACAACCGTATCTCGATATTACGTATTTACTTAATACCCCAATTTTTATATTATGTGTAATCGTCGGTAAAAGTGATATTTTTTTTGGTATTTATAAAATTTATCAATGACGCTTGGGCATTATGCCTAATCACCAGTAAGGGTGAAAAGTTTATCAAATATACCGAGATGAGTGACGATTATGCATAATAATCTGCTATTATGTATACTGGCCAATTTTTTTCACATTTACTGTAACATATGTACAATATTTAGCAGATTCTGAAAAAAAAAAATAGATAGAAAATTTTAGATAGTTAAAAAATCATCTCTGATTAATTAAATTGCTGTGATGATGTATTGCTTCAATTAAAAATATGCTAAAAGCTCAAATTTAAATCCGTTTTTGTAAAAAAAAAAAATGTAATAAGTTTTTTATTGGGGTGAAGCAACTATTCCCAAACTATTCGTTCCATCACCCCACTCCTTCAAAATAACTTTAATCGCCACCCTCGAACTCAATCCAACCCATAGGATCCTATACGAAACCCGAAGGTTCTATCGCTCGAAAAGGGGTGACATTTCCCACTTTGGGAAACAAAAAGTTAGATGAACATTTGACGATGGTGGCATAATGGTTTGGAATCTCGATCTCCATATACAGACAGTTCTTTCCCAACAATTGGAAGAGAAGGAACACTCTTTCGGGGAATAAAAGATACGTTTGTACAAAACGAAAGTCACCAGCCTCTACATAAACTCTAACGTAATTCAGAATCAACTCCAACAGCAAAATGTCAAATGACAATACAAGCTGCCCAAAACCACTGATGTCTCTGTAACCAGACCAGATGTCTCTGTAACCAGACCAGATGTCTCTGTAACCAGACCAGATGTCTCTGTAACCAGACCAGATGTCTCTGTAACCACTGACTTTAAATAAACATACTTTCCATGATAAAATGTTTTCAAATGATGTGCGGTTACTCAAAATGCCTTAAATTTTCCAAGGAGTCATATACATTAAAAAAAATTGAAACATAAACTTTTTATATAGACCATGAGTGATAAAACTTTCAATTCGTGAAATGAAGATGCGTTCTGAAAAGTCAAAACAAATAATTTCATATTTATAGATGCATATATAAACAGAGCTATTCGACTTCGAAGTTTTCAGCAGTTGACGTGGACTGTGTGCCACGTGACTGTGGAATTACTTTAATGATACAAAACAACAAGCAAATATACACGACATGACGAATATATGAAAAACAGTTACTATCACAACGACGACGTGGCGCGAACTGACTAAACTCTCAGAGCGGTGATACAATACAATTGCATAGATTGATTGATTGATGACCGCTCACGCCCAGAGCTGTTGTGCAAGACATCAATTGCATAGAAGCGTAATCTATCAGACATAAATATAGCCACATGTCAATGTGGTTCACTAAATTAAATTCAAAGTTGTAAAAATTTTATAATTGGTAAAAAATTTAATTGCCATTTCCTGTGAATAAAAAAAAAAATGGTTGAGTTCACATTCTATTTGCGTAGTCCCTAAAAATTACAACTTTTGAGCCAATGTAAACGTGCCAACATGGCGATAAGTTGCCAAAACAAAGTGAGATTATATAGTGCAGGGGTGGCAACAGCTGTGTCCACCCCTGACCAGTCCAGTTAAGTCTAGTCGGGGAAATCCTGATTTTAGGCTATTCTAACAACTAGTATACACAAAATATACTAATAAAATTATTGTGTTTAACAATAATCTACGCCACATGAAGTAGCTTCTGTTATACAGGTAAAGTGCTAATTCAAAGGTTTTTAAAAGCTGCCTGACAATTTTGTGCGGCCCGACAGAAGGTAAAAGTACCGTGAAAAAATTAAATTTGTAATCATTATTAGAACTATCGGTTCCAACAGCAGATTTCTTGATTAACAAACTGCGTACAAACTTCTTATTTCTAGTGACGAAATTAATTTAATAACCAACTAATTCATTCAATTAATAATTAAGTGGCTTATACACCGAAGTTGCACCACTGATGCTGCCCGCGACGCTATAACTTACCATTATGTTTGCCCGCGAACAGAAAGAAGTTGTCCACCCCTGATATAGTGTATATCCCGATGAATATTGCGTTTAAAATAGAAATGTTTTGGAAATAATTTAATAAGGGGACTGTATAAAAAGTTAATTTTTCATTTTTTATTTCTACGATCCGTCAAATTTGTTGTTTTATGTAGCTGCACATCATTTAATTTTCTGTTTTTGTAATTAAAAGTATGTTTCTAAACTCAACGGTTGCAGAGATATCTGCTGTGTACATAATTTTGGACAGACTGTTAGGTACCACAATCGATGTTAGGCTACGAAATAAAAACGAACTAAAGAATAATTAGTAGCAAAAACCTTGAAAATGATTAGCTATTTCGCTTCGGATTTTCTTTCTGATTTCACGCTTGCAAGAAAGCTAAAACGTCTCTGTGTTTCTTCATCTTACGAAGGACATTAATTATATTCTTCTTCCAGGACTAAATATAGCTAATCGAAGTAATAGCATATAAAAGAATGGGAAAGAAAATCATTCGTTTCTGTGTGAACTAAAGACCGGAAAAAATAGAAACTTTTTGTATCTGGATAAGGTTGTATTTTAGGCCTTCGATTTCCTTTATTACAATCTCGCTGAAAGCTCATGGATTGCTGGTGATGCTACTTTGTATCGTCTAAAATGTGATTCGTGACTTCTCAAGTTTTTCCGATTCGATAGTTTGAGAACTTGATGCGTTTTCGTTCGCTAGAAAATAATTCAACTGCAAGCTTTTTGGGTATCGGCCAATCTCACAGCTTACTGTGCCTGCTTTTTCCCATTCCACTTTTCCCTTAGATTTTTGAGTTGCTATTTTTCCCACCTTTTTTTTGTGCGAGAAGAAAAAAAATGCATTTCATTTAGGTTTCATTCTTTCAAAATCCCTGAGATTCTGCTTTTATGAAAACTCAATCTCTCAAAAATCCTCAGTAATAGCTGCTGAAACATAATGACATCAACCAGAAGTTGTTTTTCCCCGCTTTTTATATAACACCTAAATAAAAATTCTGCCTCCAAAAATGGCGTAGTCATTATTTTTATTGGTTCGATTGTCGATATGTTTTGTTGCTTGGAAAAATCAAACACAAAGAAAACTCTTAAAATGTATTATGTTATAATACATCAACAAACAAATTAGGCTTAATATAACTTCAGACTTTTTTGATTTGTATTATATTTGTGAAGTTATTACAAATATATTATTATGATATTTGTTTCCACCAGTTCGTCATTATACTGATTTATGTTTTCCAAATATATTTTAATTTTAATAATTTAAACATCAAGAAATAATGAAAGTTCTGGAGTTACCTACCTTTGGTTGCTTAATTATATGAGTGAAACTCGAAAATGCCACCACGTCATCGATGAAATTCATGGTAGCTAGGTAAAAATGTCACTTTATGAACGACATTTCAGAATATTCTTTGATTTTTGTCGTTAAATACTTTAAATGGTTAATTAAAAACAGTCAAAATCTCGGACAGGCATCAGCAGTAAGTGAAATGTGAGAAATTGCAGGGAAATGGATATCGATTTCCTAACCCGATATTCAACGAAGGAGTACTTCACACCGATTCTCACATCCATCCTATTGCTATGAAATTCACTAGACTAAGAGCTGCACGTTGCCCACTTTATTAAATATAGTTCTGTAATCATCAGTCTATTTGAATATCCGTTTATTAATACAAAAGCCTAGGTAATGCATCTTGCGTGGACCAAATGCTATCGAGATCGGGCAGTGGATTCCTGCAAATACAACCAGATGCGTCGGAAAATTAAGTCCAGTCGGGGAATCATGATTTTATGCTATTCTAACTACTAGTAAACTACTAGTACAAAATATACTAATAAAATTATTGTGTTTAACAATATTAATTGTGTAAAAAATATCTACACCACATTAAGTAGCTTCTGTTATACATGTTAAGTGCTAATTCAAAGGTTTTTAAAAGCTGGCTGATGCGAAGATGAATTTATGAAAGAAAGGAAATTCAATTGCCCTTGTAGGAAATCGAACCCACGTCTTCCAACTAGCAGGGTGAGCTCCCTACCACTAGACTACAAAGCCAACGAATTACAATGTTTCCTTAGATCTCGTGTGCACTGAACGGAACCAAACTCGGGCCAAAGCTCACAATTGCTGACACGACCTTTGTATGGATAGTGGATAGTAACATCATAACAGGATATGCCGCCATCTGGTGGCCGTGTCAGAAATTGTGAGCCTTGGCTTAAGTTTAGTCCGACCGTCTGTGAACGGTCCCATTCAGTGCTCTCTAAGGATATAGACACTCTCTCTAATATTGAGATTCGTTGCCGTTGTAGTCTAGTGGTGCAGGGCGCTCACCGGGCAATAGGACGTGGATTCGATTTCCAGTTGAACTTTCTTTCTTTCCGAAATTCATCTTCGCATCAGCCGGCTATTAAAAACCATCCTACAGAGAGCGGCGATTGACATCATCCGTGAACAAGTGCTAATTGGTCTGCACGTTTTTGACAGGCATCTCCACGTAAACAACCGGTGAAAAGAGTGACATTGCTTTATTTTTTGACATTGTGAGATTCTTATAGTTGTATAAAAATATCTCGGAAAATTTGGTAAAATATAAAATATAGATAGGCCTATATATATTCAAACCCACATTATCATTCTAATTTGTAGCACCATACATTATAGGTAAGCCCATAGAGAGAAATATTGTAAACTTGAAAATAACCGAAAAATATCAAAAAACTACTCCATAAATTTTAAATTTATCTACCAGTACTTAAAATGGTTAAGAACCTAAACAAGTATATGTTTTCTTCTCGAAGTTTGTTCGTTCTCTTTTCCGAAGTTTCGAAAACTACTTCAAGACCAAAATACTCAGAGCAACCATAAGATTCTTCACGAATCCTACTTAAGTACTCATTGGAGGCCTTTGAATAGCATGGTAATTGGTGGTGATGTAACCAGTTCTCTTCACTAAACAACACGGAAGAGACACTAAAGACTCTCGCCAGGCAAACACCTTTTCGCATTTTCTCTACCAAGTATTCATTTCGCTCGCATAAACAACTCAATGTGGAAAAGCTGGGTTTCCTAAATCTCACATTCTGTGTTTTTATTGGACCAGAGCTGTGATTCGTTAGAAGCCCTAAAAGCCTTAGGCTGTTTTACAGCTACGAATCACATACATATAAGCGTCCTCTTGCTAAAATCAGAGAAATTTATGCAATAATGAATTTCCATATGTTGTGAGAAACAGGATTCCAAGAATTCAAAAACGTATTTCTCTTCGAAAGTTATTTCGGATTTCAGCAATCACCTCTTTCGCAATCGAAATGTAAAATTAACCCTTGAATGTTTTATTTTTTTTCAAGCTGGTAATTTTTTCGTAGCAAATGACAAGCATTGAAAGCCAGAAAAACAATTTTAAAAAAATCTATCTTGAATTGCACTGCTTATACAGGGCCTTATTGAAGCCAGCCGTAGTCTCAAAAATCGCCCATAAAATAAATGTATTGAAGTAATATTATATACTTTTATATGTAACTATATTCTTTGCGATTCAAACTATAGTAAGAAAAAAAAATCGGATAGAGCAAAAACTTTAAAATAAGAAAAAAGGAAACACAATCAAAACGTTTTGAATAATTAGTTGAATTATAGCCACACATGCTCTTCACCAAACATAGAGCTGTTGCCGTTAATTGGGAGATCTACCAGCAAATTCAACATACAAAATGGAAAGAATATGACCTAACCGTATAAAAGTGATTTTGAATTTTCATCTCCAAACTGGCTGCAGTAATTCAGCGTTTAAAGGACCTTTTGCACATACGTAAAGCGATGCATTTAAGGGTTAAGGCATAAGCAATGCTATGAAAAGCCCCAAAAAATTGCAATCATGTTTTTTTAGTTTTCTTTCAGAATTTTCTTTTTAATTAACATTAGTATTTAGATTAATTATAATGAGCGTATAAATCCATCGATAGAAATATTCAAGTTTGTGTAATATAAATATAATAAGTGACTGACTTTAAAATACCCACATACAGCCAACGACGCTTATTATCATCATGGATAATGTTACTATTCAGGTATTGTTATCACTATTGTGATAGTATTCAGGTATTGTTGCAAAAAACGGAACAGACCAATACCATAACATAGAAAATGTCCGTTAAAATTTATACTAATCAGTACTTTGGATAATGCTGTCTTTTTTCCCCATTTTTTAAGCGGAGTGAGCTGTATACTCATAAAATAATAAATTCGAAACTTCGAAATAATAAAATCGCTGAGGTAATATGAGTGGTGTTGGATAGATATTACGATGGAGAATGCGGTTTTATTAATTTTTCTATTTATCTGATCTAATATACGAGAACAAATATGCTTAACAGCATTTGCAACAAACAAACAAAGATTTATTGTAGCAAAAGCCACCTAAAATTCGAATTATCTCCAACGTAGTGCGTAAGGCAGAGAGGATCTTAAAATGCAGGGAACAGTCAAGCTTAAAATCAGCAAAATTAATTCGATTCTTAGTCTGTCTAGATGTTTAAGAATGTTTCGTAATCTGACTGAAATTCCACGGCATGCCGTAAAAAACGGGTATTTCCGTCATGCTGGCAAATGCAGGGAATACGTTGTTCATTCCTGCCAAATGTTTTTCTTTTCTTTGATCATCAATTTGACCGATAAATAAGCAAAAACGTTTCATGATTTCTACGTACCACGGTATTAATATTTATTATATCTACATATTCCAATTGGTTTTCGCGTTCCGCATCGATTGAAACGTGACTCAAACATATCTAAACACAGTGTCAAAAATCAAAGAAATACAACCAATACACATATCTGCTTCTGTATACACTACAAAACCTAATAGAATAGTATCAGATAACCTAAAAATCTTATTTATCGTGGTTTTATATTCAAAATCTTTTCCCAGTATTCATATGCACGCTCGGAGAGAAAATATTTTTTTTTCAATCTTATTTTATTTTGGAGTGAATATACATACATACGTGTACATATGATGCATTCCGAGAATTTAGTATGCTTTCCATTCCCTTAAATTTTTATTATTCCACCTGCTTTTAGTATCATTCTAAGCTAAGCTTCCGAACGGCATCGAGAAACTAGAGGGAAAAGTTTTTCTTCAAATTATTTCTCTTTTGCCGGATTTCGAGAAATCCATGAATACGCAAAACAGAATCTCCAACTCGTATCTCAGGAGATTCAAAGACATGCCTTCCAAAGCCGCATTTTATGGTAAAAAATCCGAATGTTACCGTTCGTATAAGGTGATCGCTTGAAGGCCAATCCTTGTAGATGTGCGAAGGATACAAGAAAATCACCAGAAGTAACACGAAACGTTGGTTGTTTGAATGAAAAGAAAAGGATAAACCAAATTTCGTGGAATACTATATATTCTTTTCTCTCTCTCTTTTTTCCACCTAGTATAGTGAATGTGTTTCGAATGACCTACAAGTGTGGGTTAACGCGTAAAAGTAACTTTCCTTCCTCTATGCCTCTGAAATCAATTTAAGGGTTAGGTTTTGAGAAATACAAAAATAGAAGTGATAAAAACGTGAAACACCAATTCAGTTGTTCAGAAAAACTTCACAATGAAACATGTATTCAGTAAACTCTCGACTATTCGGCTCGCGACTGTCTGGTCTCCGTATTATCCGGAATAGTTAAAAAAAAAACACGGTCTGGTTTTGAGGTGTGGCTAGCACAGCGTGGGAAATTTCAATGGCCGATTTTGCGTAGACACACCCCAAAACTGGTTTTTTGTGCAGTTTGGAATCACGGAGAACTATTATGCGTTTTGCGTGGCTTAGATCGTAAGTAGAGGAACATTTCGTCGCGAAAGAGTGCTAAAAGGGAGAGTTCCTCAGTCATCTATATACATCATTACTTTCAAAAAAACAAAAATCTGCGAGTTTTGACTCTTTCATCTTAGGCGTACCTTTTGGCATTTGCGTAATCTTTATCAACGAAAAGTGAAATAGGTTTAAGTAATTTTTGTAAAAATTAAACTTACATTTTTCGTTAATGTTTGGTTCATTTAAAAGTGATAAACCAAATATGAGTATGAGTGTGCTCATACTATGAAGTTTTTATGATTTTATGTTTCCGGCAATCACACACACAAGATGGACAAAAAAATTTATTTTCAAACCTAAACTGTATTAAATATTTTTATTCTTGGACCATTAAATCTGCAATAAATTTTTAAAACGGCCAATTTGTAGTGCATAACAAACATTTATTAAATACTCGCCTATACTTAGAGGTCACAAAATAAATATGCATGGAATCTGGTTTTTGTTATAAACAGAGTTTTTTATGGAAGAGCAAGAGGTAGGAAGTGAGCATTTGTACACTCCGGCCTATTCGGCTTTTCTGTTATCCGGTCCACTCTTCCGCCCCATCAGGTCGGATAGTCCAGAGTATTATGTTTAAATAAGAAACTCGCAGAAGAAAGATAAAAAGTAATACGATAATTCACAATTATCTATTCGAACTTATTAGAGATAAATATACAGCATTTATCATCAAACTTATCAGCAAATTAATCAAAACAAATAAAGGTAAAATTTTCACTTCTCTGCAGAAAAAATAAAGACTAATTTTTTCCGAAAAAAATTATATGCATGATCAAAAGAGAGATAACTTTCTGAAGCAAATCAGCACACATTTTTTATAATTTGTCTTTTTATGTACTTATTTGTCATTTTTTATATAATTTATTTCAATATACTTGCTTACAGTCAGTGATTTTTGGACAAAAATACCTTTTTCCCCTCTCCGTGTTCTATATAATATTTTGTTTGATTATTCATTTTCTCATCTATTCACCAATGTTTAATATTTTCTCGTATTTTTTCTCTCGATGTTACCAAGGAACTATATACTGTACTTTATAAATTCTGGAACTCCGGCTTGTACGAATAAATAAACTCTTTCTTTAAAATGAGTACAGATCTTTAAAGTGAGTTTATAAGTCTTATAGATGGAATGTTTGTCAAACATTGGCATAAAAATTTGGATTCTGGTCTAATGGGCATGTTGATGTCAGCCTCAAGAAGACGCTTATCAGATTATTTAGACACCGAGTAAGTAGATTTCAATTATTTTCAAAGTATTTTATTATTCTAATAATAAATTACTAATTATTATTAACAATTATTTTATAGTATTTTATAATTTATAAATCGTAGATTGTTCCTTGGAATCTAATTATTCAAAAGTATATATTATGGCGTTAAATATATAAAATTTTATCACGCGGAGCTCAAATTTTTATTGAACACATGTAGAAAGGAATACTCAATTTTATTTTATGGATATATTAAATTTTTCCTCCGATTGAAATAAATGTTTTAGCTGTCGATTTGATTTGATGTCTGTCTCAAATCCTATAACTCGACACATTCATTAGAATCCACAACTCATTCTATTATTTTTTCGCTAGAAATATGAATAAAATCCTCAAATTGTTTGTGTGTACAGCAGAACTTGGTTAATTCGAACTTACGAATTCCCCATGAACTTTCCATGTAATTTAATATTAAAATTTCTTCTTTGGTTCGATATTTTTTTGGAATATTTGGAATTAATTGAATTTGAAGGGAAAAAAATCGAGATTTTTGTATGAACAAATTTAATTTCTAAACATTATAAGAAACCAGACTTTTCTTTTCTCGATCACAGTTGTTAAACAACAAATTTTTAAGACCAATAAAGTTTGAAAATTATGTTTTCTCTATTCTTTTTTTGATAATTTAATGCCCATTTCAACATTGTTCAGTTGGAGTGCACACACATCGAGAATGTGTACCACTTAATACCGATTATGCTTTTCAACCTATAGATGAAGGTGAAACATACAAACAAAATCTGAATTTTTTTGACGTCATTAAGAGTATAGAACGTATGGGAAAGTAAATACGTTGAAATCAAAGTATATTTCCTTGATAGCATGAGAATCATAATCAAAACTTGGAAAACAGTTTCATGGCGGATGGTCATGAACTGTTTCCGTAAACCAGGCTTTGAACTTGATCAAGAAATTCTGCAGTGATGCTGATTCCAGAACAGCGGAATAATGTAGCAGTTAAAATCAATTATTATAATTATAAATTATTAAAATTTGGGAAACAGTGCCGTAACTGATGTTAAAAAAAAACTCTTTAATAATTCATAATTATTATCCTATGTGAATGCTGATGATTAAGTTGCAATTTGTGGTCATTTTACAGATCCAGAATACATTAATTGGATTATTCCAACTTTTTCCCCTAGTGACTTCAAATTAACCAACTACTGTACTTGTCTTGCAAAATTTCATTTCAAACATATTGTATAGCTTAGAGCAACTACATTGAGAGTAAAAATAATCACATTATTTTTTTTTACATATAACTATTTAACAAGACACACATTGTACTAGAAATATCAAATCAAAACTGATCAGAATTGTTACGGAGACAACGTAGAGTTGGTAGTAAAATTAAAGTGTGCTAAACAAATTGTTCAAAATATAAGTAAAATATAGTACAGATATGATGTTTAAAACAAATATGTGCTTTCATCAGGTACTCGTGAAACATAGCAATTCAATTAGACTCATCAGGAAGAACAAAACTGGTATCAGTTAATTCTTTTGCATTTCCAATTTCACAACTAATATGCTATGAAATTAAATTTACAGATCTTGTCAGACATTTTCCCGGATTTGATTTTTCTTTGTCCTTTGTTCTCAGGAATTGTTTAATTTCCGTCTTTGATCTACTCGCTACAGAACTCTGAAGATATACGACTCTCGTCTCAGAAACCTCGATTCTAATTACGTTTGTATAATTTGCTTTGTGTTGGGAAAAGAGGGAAGAAGCGAACGGTGGCGTCATGAGAACAACGCCAGAGTTTTCTGGAAGAATAAGGTGTTTTATTATCGCGAAAAGTGCTTCGAGAGAAGAAAGAGATTCTCCACGTCACATTCACGTAGAAAAGTAGGATGGAAGCTTTTCGAAGTACAAATCAAAGATTCAACTTGACTCTCTGTCGAAGTTTCAATTACTTAAATGTTTCCAAGTTCTGACAGTAAGTTGAATCTCTATAGATTCAACTATATTCAATAGATTCAACTATATTCAATAGATTCAACTATATTCAATAGATTCAACTATATTCAATAGATTCAACTATATTCAATAGATTCAACTATATTCAATAGATTCAACTATATTCAATAGATTCAACTATATTCAATAGATTCAACTATATTCAATAGATTCATCTATAATTCAATTGGGTGCATTCTTTTATTCACTTTCGTTTCATGAAATATGTGTTTTATAAACAAAGATAAAGCAAAAAAATATATATTGTTCTCTGATTTTGTGACCGACTAGCGTTATTTTTGATACATCTACCATTCATTCGCTTCCTAGATACAAACAACTATAAATGCAAACACAGTCGACGGCGATTAATGTGATCACATTGATACTCGGTGTTTCTGATAACGAAAACCGAATGATAACTATATATGAAAAGTAATGTATGAATAACCGGTGACCGTACATCTTGTTTGGTCGAACGGGGCGTATGGTAAACAGGACAACAGCTTTTCTTTCATACATATAACTGGTTGCGAAATGATCAAATGTTCCATTTTCTTTCTATTCTAAAACGGGACCCTTTTTCACACTTTTGAGCTAAAATTTTGCATTTCTGTTAATCAGCCGTGTGAGGTTTTAAAATGAAACTCTCTAATATGTTTATGTCACTAATTACAATAATTTTTTTAATGTACGCAATAGGCATCATAGATCCCTCAAGAAAATCTCTTGGAGAAAATAAATTTGAATCTAGACAACTGAAAGAAACTGATCGAGAACTGAAGTAAAACAATTTTTTTCTTCGTACAAAATTTGCCTTCAGTATAGGAAAGCCATTGGAAAAAAAAACAGTTCCACACGTATATGAATTACAGCGTATACTATGGACTGATTACGACATTAAGAACAGAAATGTTTGTCAACGGGGGGAGAGAACACCTTCTAGCGTCGTGCATAGTCCTGCAGTGCATAGTCCTGATAATCATAACTTACAGGGGAAAAAAATAACTTTGATTTCAAACCATAAGATTCCGAATGCGCGCAGAAAACTTTCGGTTGAATGAAAATTGATAGCATTATCCGAAGTCCGTATAACTACAAACGAATTTTTCCCCATGTTATGGTATTGGTCCTTTCGGTTACTCAAAAAAAGTGATAATAATACCCGAATGGTAACATTATCAATGATTCTAATAAACGGTGCAGGCTGTAAACAACTTATGCTGACTATATGAAGAGCAGAAATTGATTGTCATAGACCTCTATGCTTTTTCACAATAAACCGTGCCGTATCCTAACTCCTGATTTTTTTCCAAACCAACTGATTGGCAATATTCACGGCGATATTATATATTATTCTCGGTCTATTCAAAATTACTGGTATTTCATGAAACACTAACCAGTTGATTTTGGCCTTTTACGAACTACTATAGTTGTCATTCTTTGAAGAGCATATAAATATATTGATTGAAGTGCTTTCAGGTACATTTTTTTACAAATAACCCTTAACCCATTTTTGACTGACGCTGCGTTTGTGCAATGGTTTGTATAAAAAAGTTTCCAATAAGTTTTCATAGACTTTTTTGTATCAAATGAACATTTTTGAAAAATAAAAGGTCCGATGAGAGAGAGAGGGGGCCATATAGTAGTTTTTTAAATTTTATTTTTACAAAGCAATTTTGTATTTCATGACTTAAAAAAATGAAATTCTTGAAAATTGTGGATTTTGGTTTTTTCCTGGAACTTTTTTCCCCAAAACTATGACAGATAAAAAAAAAATTTAAAAATATAGAAAAAAATATATATTTTTTAAAAATATACATTTGTAGAATAGTGCGTGAGATGTACAAAATCAAAATTAATAATTAATTTAATCAAACTAATTTAATTGACTTAAATTAATTGAAAAGTTATTTAATTGGAAATTTACATTAACTACAAAGAAAAACATGCTAAATTAATCAAGTTTTCCTTGGTTGCACAGTGATAATTGAAACCGTGATTAACTATATTGCGTAATTGAATTGAACTTTACGCAATACTACGTTGTATGGGAGTGTTTTGTAAAAAAATACTATCTCTTAACCCTTAAAAAGCTCAACTTGTTTTGGAGGTGATACGTTTTTTTACAGTTAATTAATGGCATATTTTAAAACCAGACAAATTATTTAAAAAAAATCTATTTCGAATTGTAATTACTTATGCAGGGCCTCATTGAAGACGGGCGAAGTCTCAAAAATCGTACATAAAATAAATGTATTGAAGTTATGTTACTTTCTAAATGTGTATAACTACGTTTTTTGTGATTCGAACTACAGTAAGAAAAACAATCGGATAGCAAATTTCAAGGTAAAAAAAAGAAAGGCAAACACAAAACATTCTAACAAAATAATGAAATCACAGCCGTATATGCTCTGCAATAAACAAAGAGTTTATTGGAACGTCTGCCAGAAAATTCAAATTATGAAAGTGAAAGAATATGTCTTCACCTTATGTGCAAAAGAAGTTTTGAATTTTTATCTTCAAACTGGCTGCATTAATGAACGTTTGGAAACCCTTTACACATATGCAAAGCTAATAAAGGTAAAAACAGAGTTCTCAACCTAAAAAATTCGAAATCCGCGAAATTTCATTTCGGGTCCAGTGAATCTCAAGGTCACATAAATATGCATTGATATATGCTTTATATTTATATTTAAGTTTATATTTTTTTAATTGATTCAGATTTTTTTGTTCAGACTACAGACAGCTCAAATATCACATGCGAACACATTTTAGAAATTACTGTCATCAGAGACTGACAACTTATTCAATGCTGTTCAAGTAAAACAGTTTGTGCATTTTTAAAACTAGAAGTTATTAAAGATTTTTTTTCAAACTTAAAGTGCTATTAAAAATATAGAAACATATTCCTAATCCATGAGTTTGAGTCTCTTTTTTGACGAAAAATTATAGGACGCCAGTAAAGTAACGAAATCCCCATCCCAAACTGAAAGGCTACACATCAAATAGAGTGAACTAAACATAAATGAACTAAAACAAATTTGAAAACTGATTTTTGTTTGGTCTCAAAAAAAAATTACAGATCGGAAATATAAATTCCGGTGAAACTCGGGAGTGATAATCCGATATTTCTATTTATTTTGGAAACGACATATATCTAGTATGGTTCTGAAGTGTTGTGAAATATTTAAATAAAAGTTTATCAAATGCATCACAGAGCTCTTTATCAGATATACTTTTGAACACATCTAGTTATTTTTTTACAATGAATTCCAGAACCTTAAATCAGAAATTTCTTCAATTTTATGATATGGTTTGAAAATTTCGCGGATGAAATACGACAAATATACATGTTCAACAGTTTCAGTGGAGAGACGATAAGTACCTAATTAATTGGTAATATGAATTGAAAATATTTTTGTACAAAGCATAAAACTGGGAGATCATGCAGAAAAGGATTTAGTACATTGAGAATCATAAATTTATGAGATGTTGTTCATTTTCTTGGCAGGAATCCGGTTTCAAAAACTACATGTATGTAAGTATATGTTTGAAAGATACATGTCGAGTTAAAAAAAACATCTTTGTTTCTAAATCTCGATATAGATGATCCTTTAGGGGATAGGGGACACCAGTATCGATTGGTGAGGGACAATGCAAGGTTATGGTGTCGCAGGGAATTTTTCTCCAATAGGGTTGTTAATAAATGGAATAGCTTACCCCCGGAGGTAGTAAATTGTAACACAATTGACACGTTTAAAAAGAAATACGATAAACATGTTGGGGTAAATCGAGAAGCTATCCATTCTTAGAATAAGACAACCATAAGTAATCTTTATGGGCATCGTATAATATTTTATCATGTGTATATATTGTTTGTAATTTGTGTTAATTGCATTTTTAATTGGGTTGCTGTATTTTTGAAACATATGACAACCATATTTTTATG
Source organism: Pholcus phalangioides (assembly GCF_987345545.1). Lineage (NCBI taxonomy): Eukaryota > Metazoa > Arthropoda > Arachnida > Araneae > Pholcidae > Pholcus > Pholcus phalangioides. The sequence goes on along the minus strand of NW_028301600.1, from coordinate 36,325,211 downwards.
GGCATCTTTTTATCAGCCACCTCGTTGGGCATTTTGCCTGTTGTGGCGTTGTATTTGTATTTGTATTTGTATTTATTTTTTTTTCTCCAAACCGAGCACAACTCAGGTCTATCGCCATAGACAATTTACTACCTAGTGAGTTGTGCCGGAAGTGTAATTATCTTGTACCTAACAGTCTGAGTGCGTATCTAGTGCTGTGTAGATTTTTCAGTGCTGCCATCTATATCTCAGAAGTGAAGTGAATGATGTGTAGTGACTGAATATTTGTAGTGTTTATAGGCCTCTCTGTGGCGAGACCGCCTCGAAGTTGGGAACCACAGAAAACCAACTTCAGCCGACCACCACTGTGGTGAGGCTCGAACCGGGGTCCCCGCGATGCGAGTCCGTCACTATGACCACTCGACCACCACAGCAGCCGATAGATGATCCTACATAATTTGTTAAAAAATAGTGTAGTTTATGTAGAAATAGACCAGCCTTTCTGAGCCACCTCGTTAGGCATTTTGCCTGTTGTGGCGTTGTATTTGTATTTGTATTACATTATAGAAATATAATGTAGGTTAGCGGCACATTTCCTTTAAAAAAGAAACCATCATGCTTTTTTATTTTGTCTAATTTTATTTGTCTTCAGGTGTAAAGCAATTTAAATCGAGAAATTAAATATTTGTCTTCGTTTAGTAATTCATACCTGATATAGCAGAAAAAATTAGCTTCATAAAAAGTTAAGAAAAAATTCGTTTATGTATATTTGCCGCGTTACTTGAACTCAAAATAGAGGCATCCCATTTTTTTCTGTACTACATACAACTACATACAACAAATGTTTTTTTTCTGAAAATATTAATATGCCATTTTTTCATTTACGTTCATTTAAATATTTATGATATCTAGTACATTAGCTAACTGCTTCGATCAGATGTATCTTATTACAGAAATATTAAATAAATATTTGTCTCAAATATCACATGATAATTTTTTTCATATCAAACATTGAAACTAATTTTATATATATTCATAAAAACGAAAGATTTCAAAATATACTACCTACAATAAAACGTTGTTGTTTAGATTTGCAGGAGTATTGAATTAACACGATCTTTGACGTACTGACTAAAGTAATTACACGTAAAAACAAGAACACGTAGACAGAGAAAAAGAGAGATTCCTCTTCCAAATTTATTCATATTAATTAATGATGCAAATTATGTTTGTAAGCAATATTTTCAAGCTGTTTAGTTTTGCAAATGAGGGAGGAAGAAAATAGTAGCAGTACGATAGCTGCCCTCAATTTACAGAGAAGAGAGCTGTTAATGACAGATCCTATTCGTCATCTATTACCCATATTTTCTAAATTTATTTGATGACATCCATGTATAATCATACCGGAGGAGGAATAATTTGAAGCAGAAAATATATCACCGATGTTAAATGCCGCTTAGAGACAGCCCGGGTGAATATTTCACAAATCACGGTGTATTCTTTATTTTCTACGGAACATAAGAGAAAATGTAAAAGAAATACATTCCATATTTAGAAACGCGTAATTAGCCGTTACAATATTGATTATTTCATTGAACAATAGAAGTGGTTTTTCTATGAATCCAGAGTCGAAATATTTTGTTTTAAAAAAAAATTAAGATAGGCTGTGTTATATGTACACGGTCTTCAGATGTGACGTGAATACGTTTTTGTGCCTAGCCTCGCTTTGTAGGTACTCACTTCGTAACCCCAAAACAAGGTATAGTGAAAGGAGTCCCGCGTCTTAGATGGACGGTCCTGTTGCACCTGATTCATGTTCCTATGCATAACACAAGCATTTAAAAGCTCTTATCAGAAGAAATTGAGGGAAATAAAAATCTACACACTTCCAATTAAAAAAAATCGCATAAATGGTACTATAATATCAATAATGGTATTCAGCCTTTGCAAGTAAATATCAACATAATGTCTTGATCAAGTCTCTACTAAGAGCATAATATTCTCGTTTTTGATTAATCAAAATCGCAAATTAATCAGGGTCGCATCTTAATTTCTCGGGTCCCTGAGGAATAACCCCACTTGATCCAGCCTAGTTACGGGCCTGCGTAGTTACAAAAAACTGGCGTTCCGCACAATTTTGAAGCCTTTGGCAGACCACTATAAATTCACCAAATATTCACTCATAGACGTTCCGTCAGTCTCCGTGCACTGTACAACATCATGCATTGTTCTTATCTTAAACCTTCTATTGTTATGTATTTATGTTTACACACACAAATAGCATCACGAAAACCAGTTTGGAATGCACAACAAAGCTGCAACAGCACATGCCCCCGAACTATGACGAGCTCCGCACTTGTGCAGAATAGATTTTTTTTTTTTACTTTTTTTAACAATAAATAATTTGTGTACTCTTTATGTATGACAATGATTATCTAAATCAATAGAGGTCTGCGTTATACAGTGAGATATCTCTTGCTAACCCCCCGTCACTTTAGCAAGGAAAGCTTTTGTGCCATTATAGAGTGGAATACTATGCATAAAAGCTCTATAACACGGACTTAAAACACCGGATTTTCGAACATTTTTTAAAATGTTTTAAAAAATGAAAAATGAAAAAAAAATATTTTTTTAACAAAATGTCCGAAAATATAGGAATTTTTCTGCACAAGAAACTAAAGAAAACTATTCGTGCCCTGAAAGGTTTCTGGGGAGGGCGGCCCAGTTTCATCTGACCTATGCTACTATGCATAGCGCAGGAATTTGAAAGCTCTTATCAGAACTAATACAGCGTTTCCCAAAGTGAGCAATATCGTCCCCTGGTGGGTGATGGAATGGTCCATCGGGGGTGATAGAAGGTACTGGTATAACATAGGATCATATGGGTTCGCTTCTGTTCTGGCGATGAGAGGAAAAAACTTCCTGAAGGAGGGACGAGATCGAACAAAACGTTTGGGAAACTACGCTGTAGATGAAACTAAATATACAAACTTTTCAATAAAAATGAATCGCATAAATGGTACATAAATATTCAGCCTCTGAAGGAAAATAACATCAGATATTGATTAGAAGTCCCTACTAAGAGCATAATTTCTTGTCTGATTTCTGCGTACTTACAAGAAACTGACGTTTCAAGTTAGCTTTCAAGCTCTCGGCAGAATACTATAAATACCCCTAAATATTCAGTAATAGACACATCACCCAGTCTGAGTGTACTGTATATATACATCGTCTATTGTTGTTATGTTAAATCTATTGTTATATATTTATCTTTACACAAATATAGCATCATGAAAACCGGTTTGAAATCCTCACATGGAAAAAATATCTAACTAGCCATCTCTTTTCCTCCTTATTACCGCGCATTAATGTAATCGTATCTTCCTTTTTTTGCTAATTTCTGCTCAGTGAAACCTGAACTGCATTTAAAGAATGAGAGGGGTTGAAGAATTTCTCATCACGCAACTTTTTGCAAAGGCTCCCAGAATTAACAGATGGTGTAAAAAACGTATTCACGTCAAAATTTAAAATTTTGACAATATTTTGTGAACTTTTGAAGCATGTAAATAGAGTGAAAAAGCAAGAAGTTTTCTTCCAAACTAAAGAACAAAAAACAACAATGCACTACACGTATTTTTCGTGCACGCCTTGCAAAACGTGCATGACGTGCAAGACTCTCTTTAGTTTTGAAGAAAACTTTTTGTATGCACTGCATTTACATGCTTCAAAAATTCACAGAATATTTTCAAAATTTTAAATTTTGACGTGAATATGTCTTTTAAATTTGTTTTGTATTCCCTTCACAACGATATTTTTTTCGAATCTGGTTTAGAATAACCTATAGTCTAATGCAGTAGTTCCCTAATTGGGGATTCCTTGACCCCCATAAAGAGGCAAAAAAATCACCACCTTGACCCCCAGGCATCCATGGAATTTTCAAAAAGGTCCACGACCCAATTGTAAAATTATAAAAAAAATTGAAAATTAAAGTTGGAAAAAGAATAAATTACTTAGAGAAAAAGTTTTAATTAAATTTACGTGCAAAAGACATCACTGCAATGTTGATAGACTGCAGCTGTACTATTTTTATGATTTGACAAAAATTATGAAATGTTGTTTTAGTTAACTCATCCAGGCATTGATATCGCATCACATGATAGAATGTTCTCGATTGTTCTAGAACATTGTCGCTGATAGATGGCTGCAGTTTTTGCTGCTATAAATGAGGAGTCAATATCAGACACCAAGATTTTCGGGTGGGGTCTACGACTAAAAGCATTTAGAAACCGCTGGTCTAATTCTAAACTCCTCTCGATACAACGATATCCTTTATAGCGATATTTTTTTAGGATATTTCGCACCGTGACAATGATGTTTTTTGTGCTTTACTCAAAATCACCTTCGTATATTTCTAAAATTCTCAGCAGTGGTTTTTCTTTCGAGGCTTTCAATAAATAACTTCGATATTTTGCACTATCTACCCTCCAAAAGTGTTAATAAAGTTTCTGTGACGCTACTTTCTGTAGTATACACAAGAGTGGTATGCAGGAAACTACTTTACAAGGTGAAACAACTGAATTCTAATCAACTACTCAATTCAACCAACAAGAATTTTTCGCTGCGAATGAATACTTCTAATGCATTTCATCGTGGCGCAATACTAACAACGCTAATTCAGAAAAGACGCCAACAATAGTATAAATTCAGTGATGCCTGATGATAAAAATGCTACCTCTCAATATAATGTGCTAACACCTCTACAACAATATTTTTTCATGGTCCACATAGTATCGTTATATCGAAGTTTCACTGTATATTAGATACATGCGCTAAAAGGGAATAAATAAAAATCTAAATAAATTTAAATTCTTACGCTAATGACCTTACATACTACCGTATAAGCATGAAAGCATTTAGCACAGTTTATTCGTATTCCATGCTTGCGTGCCTTCTCAACACTTAAAAAACACCTAATAATCGCTCACTATCTTTCTCCCAAATTATCCGTTTTGTTTCTGATTTATTCTACATAACTTTTATCTAGAAAATAGCGTTTATTACTGAGTGAATTGTTTTGGAATGAAAGAAAATTAACGCAAAAAAGTTTGAATCTCTTGTAGTAGTATTCATTTTTGTTTTGTTACGATACTGCTAACCGAAAATTTCCCTTCTCATGAGTCATAAAACTGATAGCATAACTAACAGAGAAAATTCATATTGATTGAGCTAATTAAGATTCTGATCCCGCTTCCTCGAAGACAGTTGATTTAAGCACCTCTTCAAGATCTTAAATTTAATTACTAAGGTCTCCCGACTCTCTAGAGTTGTTCTTATAATTGATTTAGCTATTGATGCAGACATCCAGGCCCTAGAAAACGGTACTCTCTTTTTTTTCCTTCTAATTCTATCTGGTTTTATTCCCCAACATATCTGTTAATATCTTTTTATCTTTATCACCACCTTTTAGTAAATTCTTTACTGTAGGATAATGTATAATGCATGATCATTCATTAGTGATATATAGTTCTTTAGATATAAGTCTCTACAGTAATTAATTGCAAGAATGTCTCCGCAATGCTATATAACACTTTTAGTTTTGGGAAAATACTTCATTCATCGTATAATTTCCATTCCTCTCTGTATAAAATGTTCTCGATGATCTACTTCATATGTTCAGCTAAAACGTTGCAATCTGAAGCAGTGTGAAATGTTATTCTCGTTCAACTAAGTATTCAGAGTAGTTGCAGGATTATGGAGTTTCTATAATACCTATTAGTGAAATCTGTATCAAATCAAGAGAATGGGGCGAAAAATTTTACATACAATTGTTCTACATGTGTCTGGGTATTAACGAGTCTTGTTTATTAGATGCTTACATTACTGAATTTATCGTAACATATATGTTAGCATTACTGAATTTATAACATTACCGATATAATTTCAGTAATTATGAATAATCGCTGGTTAAAAATATTCATAACCGCCGACAGTTTTGGTAAGTTTTAAACAGATTTCTTTCATATATTGTGAATTTATGACATCCAATAAATTGGATAAATTACCAATGAAATAGCTCAAAATAATCTACCTGAATAGTCGGTAAACGTCAGTCCAGGACGATGAATTTGGTCGGTAATGTTGTTTTTGCAAATGCTAATAAATGTGAAGAGAGTCAGCATTGCAAGACCGATAGTTATTCATGTTTCTTCCTTTTTTCTTCATACTTATATATTTTATTTTAGTTTTATTTTTAGATCAAAAGACATTTGGTGCACTCATTTCACTTCATGCACACTTCAAAAACTGATCGGATTGGGTAAAACTAATTAATTATTGAATTAAAATGATATTTCTGTATTGTTTTTTTCTCATATTTATCAAACTTAATAACTTTGTTTGAATTGAGAAATTCATCAAACTCACCGAGACGATTGGTAATTATGAACAATTACTGACGACTATACACAATTACAGATTAATCATATTTACTAGGGCGTATCAACACCTTCTATAGCAGAAAGCTCGTGACGTCAGTGAAGTCGTACAGTTCATCTATAGTCATTGGATATACTGCAAAAAAGATTTCACATACGTCGGACTGCTATATCCAATGGCTGCAGGAGAAATGGACGACTTCAGTGACGTCAAAGCTCCGCGCAGAGGGTGCTATGGAAGGTGTTGCGCGTATACGCGTTGAAGCCATATACAGGCTGTTTCACCATGATTGACCGAAAGGAATATAAATTCTATGGTCAAAATTCGTGATTTGTCACTTTTCTAGGAAAACTTTTCTCAGTCTATTTAGTGTTCGAGGAGCCAAATGGGGAACATCGATAAATTTATGTTTGTGAAAGTGCTTGACTGACATTCCATATAAAACATTAAAAAAAGAGTAAAGTTTAAAAATGAAAGATTATTATTAAAGGGATATTGCGAATATCTTCATTATTATTCATTTATCTAAATGAAAGCACAAAATTCCGAATGATGAAAGAACTTCCAAACTTGGCATTGTATGTGTGTTATGACGTGTTAAAAATTTGCATAAATCGTTAAAAATGTTTATTCTGAATAGTTTTCAATCTTGATTCGAACTTTCTCGTATTTAATTTAGAATTACTCATGAGCAATTCATGTGCGTTCCTTTTTCTCAAATATCTATCGCATAATTGTCGACAGTAAAGAAATAATCATTAAAATAATTATTCGTAACAGAGGTACTACATTTTTTTCCTTCAGTAATGTTTCGTTTTATTTATTTATTGTGTTTCCCTTATCCATGTACTGGTTAGTCCACCAAATACCGTTTGCTGAGTAAAACTGTAATGTCTCGGCGAATTTTGATCCAAAATTTGCGTAGTAAATTTCTTTTATTTTGATAGAGAAAGGAGCAAAATTTACCGATTGGCATTGTTTAGATTAGGGATCCTATAGAATTTTTAAATTTTTTATTTCCCCAATAATTTTTGGGGGTTCAACTATCACAGATAAATTTCGTTCCCTTTGCTTATCATTTTTCATATTTTTGTTGAATTTTAAAATGGACCATTTTATATTCCTTTCAATCAATTGTAGTGAAACAGCCTGTATAGTATTATTGGAATTGCTCACCTGAATATATAATTATCACATCCAAATACAATTTCCTTCGCTTACCTTCAAGCAGAACATTATCAAAAAGAGACAATTTTCCTTTTTCGGTTTTAACTCAAATCACTAAAGACTTCAAAACACTCATAAATAAATATGCAGTTTACGTGTTATAAATGATTCTAATAATGAATTCAAATAAAATCATGTAAAGGTGTTTTTTACAGAACCTTTGATCTTTTCTTTAATGCTATTCCGTGCAATGCTTCAGATTAACGAGAAAACTCTAATGAAGTCATCCTGAATAAATAAAAATCTCTTTGAGAGAGAGAGAGATGCTGAAGCATCTGTAATCCTTTTTTTTCCTGATTCCAAATAATGTACCTACGCAGAGCTCTCAGTAAACATTAAAGTAGTATATCTCCTATGCCCTCATGGTCTTTTTGTGCAACTAACCTTTTTTAGAATTCTAGTCTTCTCTTTCTGTCGATGCATCGGAATCCTATCGACTTTTTGCTCTTCGGCTGTTCCTTTATGTATTTTTTTTTTTTTTTCTTATTTCTCGTCCTGTATATACAGGAGGGAAAGTTTGTGAAACTGATGACAGGAAATGGTTCGAAACGTTTTCGATTTCTTACAGACCACTGCTACGCTCTGTTGAGGGAGATAAGAAAAACTAATCACACACTTGGTTTAATTTCTGCTCTTCAAATTGTGTTCCCTAACGTATCTAGCTTACCGTCAGAAATCCTCAAGACAAACCGATGAATAGAAAATGATCATGAGTATTCAATTTAATCCTAAATGAATAATAACTGCCTCGTATATCAATGCGGCTTGAAACTGAGATGATAAAAATATGGAAATTTGTGCGAGTGACTAGATAAATTAAGGTAAAAAATGGAATTTGGATGATGGAATTAAATCTGCGACACGTGTTTTGTCTCTTCTTGTTCAGCCGTCTAGGAGAAAATATTTTATTATTTTGTTTATGCCATCAATGTTTTTGGAAATAATGGAATCTCTTTATATAGAATAAAGAGTTTTCTTTAATGAGGTTCAATTGTTTTTTGGTTTTTTTTTCCGCAATGAAAGCTGTAGTAGAGTTCATTGCATGAGTTATTTGATGGAATAATCTTTGGAGTTTTCTTTAAATATTGCGTCTATTTTCACTTCGGAATGGATTTTAAATTGCACACATAGCAATTCGATACTATTTTATATATTCTGAGTATGCAGAATATTTCAATTATTCGTATGTATACAGGTTAGTTCGACGATCTATCTTCCTTTATATAATTAAAGGAAGATAGATTTTATTTAAATTTTACACTTAAAATGCATAGTCGAGCTAATGAAATTAAATTCAAATAAAGTAATCGTGATGGAATATATATACATACATATATACAGGGTGTTTTTTTAATGGGCCGACAAACTCAGAGAGTTGTTAGTAGACATCAAAAGGAACAAAAATTGTAATGGAACATGGTGTTGCAAACCACGTTGAGAGGGTGAAAACCGTGAAAAATGCATGCAGGTTTCGACGTAACGCTGGAACGACAAAAAGTACAATAATAACTTCAAAAAGATTTAATTGATTATTTATTACAAAAGTTGTTGGAAGTGGCGGCATCTGACGTCATTTTACAACGACGTAAAAACGATTCCCGGACGCGCTCGAAGATACCAGGTATGTTTTTGATGTCTGCCGCAGCGACAACAATCTGCGCTATGAGCAGATTGCCATCTGTTCGACGTAAATCAGATGCATATCAGCGTAATAATTATCATTGAAATAAACAGCTAAAGCCGGGTTTTTCTAGGAACAGAATTTCTACGCCGTATGCAGCGTGAAAACGCTGATTAGTTAAAAATTTGAAATTCAGGTTTATTTGAACAATCAGAGTTTTTACGCTGCGCGCGCTGTAGAAACCTGCTCCTAGGAAAACCTGGCTTAACTGCTACACGTGCTTACTACCGCAATAGCACTAATTTACGTCGTCCTCAGACCGTGATCCTACCCTGGCGCATGCGTTTTGTGACGCTGCTTACGTCAGATATGGTGAGCGAACTCACGAACGCATTCAGCGATCAACGGACATCCACCTTTCGTCTCCTCTGGACTCGGAGCCTGTATGCGTTTTTCGCGATATTCACCCTCTCAACGTTGTTTGCGACACCATGTTCCATCGCAATTTTTGTTTCTCTTGATGGTTACTAACAACCCTCTGTGTTTTTCGGCCCATTAACTGAACATCCTGTATATGGTTTATGTTACTAATACTTGAAAATGAATCATCACTTATTTATTACATTCTATGTCCTATTTGTCAGATTTCCGACCGTATTTGCCGATGTAAATACAGATTGGAATAGAAGTTCTAGACACAATTTAGAGATCAACATCAAATCAACCAATTGACATAAAAAAAGGAAAATTAACAAAAAAATATTGCACTAATTTACCACCTTATCAGGACCTAAACATTTTTTTACTAAAAAGTTAAAATTTTACTTGCACGACTCACTGTCAAACGAAAATTCGACATGACACATAAAATGCAAGACAAACAGTATATAATTAATGTTTTTGTCAATTTTCGTTACATAAAACAATCAAATTGCAATATAAGTGTTCTTCTTAACTCAGGTTACATCTAAACGGGTAACAACGTACTCGTAATTAAATATGGTAGTTTTATGAAACGTAAATTGTCATAAACACTTATTATATACTATTTTTGTGGCGTCTCGTGTGTTATGTCGAGACTTGCGCTTCACGGCCGCACCTGCGCGTGAAATTTCAACTTTTTGAATTCATCAAAACAAACTCTAAATCACGATAAGTATTTATTACAAATTGCACCATTTTATGGCAATTGGTTGATTTCTTATCAATTTTGAAATGTGTATAGGACTTCTCTTCCAACCTGTATAACTATTTTTGATGTCTTCGATCAACCCTAGAGTTTTTCTGTAGAATTTTCGGACATCTGGTGTAAAAATGCATTGCATGTGCTCTGCTCTATGAGCACCGTCTATAAATAATTACGCACGTGTGCACCGGAATTTTTCATGTTTTCGAGGCAAAAAGCTTCTCTACCTGAAAAAGATATAACGTCATAAATTTTCTACCACACTTTCTTCGGAAACTATGAGCTATGGGTCTTAGAAGTATGGTTATTCGGGCATTTTTTATTCATTTGTGCTTTGCAAAACACCCGGTATATATGATAAAAATCGTGCGCATGGCTTTACGTCAAAAACATCGAATTCAAGTTGAATGATATATTTCACCATCATTAAAACATGACTTGCATTAAAACAAGTCAATGACAGTAGATACACGAAGCCTTTCTCTCTTCCGCGGAGACTTACGTCCAAATAACCTCAGATGATGCCTGCCACAGATATGGGCGAAATGTCAGGAAGAAAATCTCCTAGACCATGACCTAATAACCCGGAAACAGTTTGCAAGTCATTTAACGCCGGCTATGAAAGCCTCAGACAATATTTCAGACAATATATCATTAAAACATTCCATAAATATCCGATAAGTTGTACGTACGTGAAACTTAGGTTTTACGTGAATGCATACTTCGTGACAAAGTCTGGTTTTACAATAATCATCTTATAGATGTTTCAAAAGCTGTTTATTCATAAAGTTATAAGAGTAACATGACATAACATGACAATTCAAGCATTTCCAGCAAATACTTCCATACTTCAGCAAATGGAAAGCACATGGCAGCACGAACACAAAGCAAATGAAACTCGTCAGCATAAATACGTTAGGGCCACACATACGCTCAGAACACTCATTTCGGCATGAGACGATTGGTTAGAAATTCCGTCGAAGAATGTGTACGAGGTGCATGCACGGTTAAGTATCTTTGGAAAAGATATCAGAGGATTGGCGGGGAGTTTTTACCTTGATGGCAAGACATTTTGTCATCTTGTTATGAGAAGCTAGTTGCATCCCAAAATCATTTGTGGACACTCGGAAGCGAAAATTATTTTACAATGCTCATGTAAATCTTCTGAAATCAACAAATTGAGTTGATTTTCTCTTATCACAATGCACTAATCGTTGAGGTTTTCTTCTGTTCTTCTCCATAGGAATTCATTGTAGCCATCTCCAGTTTTCAAGCTGTTGCTTGGCTCTTCATTGTAAAGTTAGATGGGGCGTCTTCCAAACAACCATTTTCAGTGCAGTTTCAGACACGAACCTTGTATTTTGCTCCCTATGAATTCAGATATTTCGGGGTGGTACGATGGTTCTTCTAGGTAAGTGCAATGAGCTTTCTATCATCTCTCCTTGTGATTTCAGGTGTGTGACAGCCCGAGGCAAATTCTAAACACACCGCCAGTCCTTTGACATTCTTTTTCCAAAAATCGCACTTTACATAGATTAGAGTTGAACAATCCTGCAACTTTTCTTTGAGGAACTCCGTCTTCCAACATGGAAATTATCAGCTTTAGAGATGATCAGAAAGAAAGGGATATATGTTTTGGGAGCCATCTCTTAGAGCTTTAGAAAAAGATTTAATGAAGAAAACTCCGTTGTGCATTCATTTTTTACACATTGTCTGGTTACCCTGTGAATGGGCAAACATTATTATATATACATATTGAGCTGGCTCTGTTTAAAAAAATAAATATATATTTTTTTTAAACAGAGATCACACAGACACTTTCACGAACACACGAAGTTTTTGATCGAACACTATTCCCGGGTGTTGCCAGTTCATGAACTGATTTTGAATGTTAAACTGAAATAATCTCATGATTTCTTTCATGTATTTCGTATTTAGAAAGATTTCACCAAACATTTTCACTGGGAGAAAAAAGAAGTATTGTTATATTTCAGTTTTTTGCGTTTCAACGCACTACTTGTGTCTTTGTGGATGATCAAACACTTTCTGCCAGGGGTAGTATTTGTGTACTTTAATAATGCATCGGCATTATAAACTCAATATTTTTATGCAATGACTCTTCGGCGTTGGTGCAAATGATAAAAAAACTAGTAAAATGTATATGTTAAGGTAAATGTGATAAATCGGTGACTATCCATAATGGGTGGTTATTATGCAGCCACCGGCATCGCTTATATCTCTTTTTAATTTCATATTTCGCATAATTACATTATTTTAATTTCCTGTTAACGTTTTTCATTTTTCTATTTTTAATTATCATTATTATTATCTAGCTTTAGCAATAGTGTTAGTATGTCTCGACCTCGACTAGTATCGTGTAGAGCTTGCGACGGGAGGTTTCCCTGGTCTAGGGGTATAGTAGCTGATAGTTCCAATTGTAAAGGGTACTTGGATAGGAAAAGGCTGGAACTCGAGGTCGACGCTTTACGGGAAAACGTTAGGCTGCTAGAGGGCCCGGTTATAACGGAGCCTCTGGTCGTCGAGTCACCTGTTGATGAAGAAGCAATCTCCATGAACAACGACAGTTTAGAGGGCGAATGGGTGGTCGTGGATGAGGTAGAGGGGGATAGTGATAGGGATTTAATCATCGGCGATTCTATGGTTCGGGAACTTGGGAACCGAGTGTGTAGCAATTTTCGGGGTTTCCAGCGCTGTTGTCTTCCTAGGGGGAAGTTTGGCAACGTTCGAGACGTTTTTCATCGCCGAAAGTTTCCCTTGCGGGTGATTCTGTGGGTGGGGACGAATCAGGTAGGAGCGAATGTTAGTGAGTCTCTGTCAGAGTACCGGGATTTACTATTATCCGCTAGGAAGGGGGGTTCAGATGTGGCAGTGATTCCAGTGCTGCCAAGGGGTAGTAGGGGGTATAGGAGTAGGATCCACCAATTCAATATAGGTTTAAAGGGCATTTGCTCCTCACTTGGGGTCACGTTCTTGGAGCTTCCCGCATTCACCGATAGGTGGCTTCGTTCGGATGGGATCCATCTAAATAAGAGGGGGTCTGGGAGGTTTACGGAAGTCTTAGGTCAGGTTTTTTACTCCCAGACCACGTAGTCGGGAATGCGGGTTAGTTAATGATAATAACAACAGTACTGACGGGGAATTACCCACCTCTGACTTGGATGGCTTTTCGATTGACACTAAATCACCGGGCAAATTAAAATGCGTGTTAATAAATGCCAGGAGCTTGGGTAATAAGAAAGATTTTTTAGAAACTATGATAGTTGTGGAGGGCCTGGATCTTATAGCCATTACAGAATCTTGGGCAAACGATGGGGATGAATCTTTCTTACACATCTCGGGATACGATACTTTTTTGACAATTAGATCTGATAGGAAAGGGAGTGGAGTGTTGATATACGTGAAATCCTGTTTGAAGGCTAGAGAGTGTAACGTGCAGAGAAGTGATATTGAAACTACATAGGTTGAGCTTGAGAACATAAGACGACATAAACTTATTGTCGGGGTTTGTTTTTCTACATGAGTAAGCGTAAGAGGGTTCTCATACTAGGGGATTTCCATTACCCAGGTATTGATTGGGAGAACCTTTCACCTGGAAATCAGTATGAAAGAGACTTTCTTAAGTTGCGAGGATCCAGGTTCGAACCCCACAGTGGTGGTCGGCTGAAGTTGGTTTTCTGTGGTTCCCAACTTCAAGGCGCAAATGCGAGCCGATCTCCCCGTTAAAAAGTCTCGCCACAGAGAGCAACAGTCCTACAACGATAAATCATTCAATCATAACACTTCACTCATAGTTAGAAAAACTGGTGGCAGATGGCAGCACTACACATAACAAACATTACAGAGAAACAAAAAAAACTTCACGTCAGGTTTCACTACACGTACACGCACATTCCCGCATGTACCGATTCGTTGGGGGTTCCGCGTATGTAGGGCCTCCAAAAAATGGCTCAGGGATCCATGATGTTCTTAAGTCAGTCACCTCGTTGGGCAATTTGCCTGTTGTGGCGTTGTATATTTGTATATTGTAGTCAGATTTCACTGTAACTTTTCCTTGGGTAAGGTTGATAATAAAAGACTGGTTCCTTGTTTTTGGAGAACTAACTTTGATGTTTTGAGAGGAAGGTTAGCGGAAGTTTTCAAAGACCGGTTGGAATCAGTAGGGGTGGTAAGTCAATGGGTAGAATTTAGTACGAAGCTGTCCTCTGTATTGCACGACGTCATACCCTTTGTTCGAAAAAAGCGTGTTTGTACATCGCACACTCTATGGTTCACGGATAGCGTGCGGAACCTTTATCTTGAAAAGAAAAGAGCATTCACAGAGTATAAAAGTGGAAGAGGTGACCTATCATTGTTTACTGATAAAAGAAGGCTGTTGAAGAAAGCGATAAGGGATAGTAAAAAGGAAGTTGAATCTACGTTGGCAGATAACATTGGCTCTGACCCAAAGTCATTTTTTCGATATGTCAATAATGGATGGACGGTTAACGGACGGATAACGGACCCAATAAGAGGACGGTTGGCCCACTCTCGATAGGAGGTTCTAGGTTAGAGAGCAATGTAGGCATGTGTAATGCTTTCAATGACTTTTTCCGCATCGGTTTTAATAGAGATAATGATATTCGATATACGGGTGTTGCATGGGGTAATAAAACCTCAACGATATTCTAGTAGAAGACGTGGAGGTCCTAAATCTTCTAAGAAATGTATGTGCAAGCAAAGCACCAGGACCAGATGATATCTATCCCAGGATCCTCAGGGAATGTGCTAAGGAATTGTTGGGTCCAGTCGCACAGATATACAGGAGTAGTGTTGCTGAGGGTATCGTCCCAAGGGATTGGAAACTTGCTAATGTTGTTCCGATATTTTAGAAGGGTAGTAGAGAAGCTGTGTCCAATTATCGTCCAATGATTTTGACGAGCTCCCTCTCGAAAATTTTGGAAATTATCATCAAAAGGCAGTTTGTGAAGTGGATAGGCGAGAATAATCTATTGTCGGATAATCAGCATGTGTTCAGGAAGGGGAAGTCATGTGTAACTAACCTCCTTTGCTTCTATGATCACGTGACTAAGGCTTTGGGTAAGAGCAAAAATGTAGATGTTGTTTACCTTGATTTCCAGAAGGCATTCGATCGGGTATAACATGGTAAACTCTTGAAGCGTTTACACGAGATTGGAATTGGGGGCAACTTGCTGAATTGGATAGAATCGTGGTTAAGAGATAGGTCGCAACGAATTATGGTGAACGGGGAATTCTCTGGTTGGACAGACGTCACAAGTGGAGTTCCTCAAGGAAGTGTCCTTGGTCCCATACTTTTTTCACTTTTTTATCGATAAACTCGATCATGGTATCGATGGGATTACTAGCAAATTCGCAGATGATGTGAAGTTAATGGGGGTAATCGGGAATCAAAGCGATAGGGGGTCGCTCCAGACCAGTCTAAACAGGATTGCAGCAGGGGCAAATTAATGGAGCATGACGTTTAGCGTTGATAAGTGCATGGTCGCTCATTTTGGTTCGAACAACCCACGGTTCTCTTACGAGTTGAATGGTGATCACTATCCCGGATGCAACTAGGGTCACCGATTTGGGAATTCTCATTGACGAGCGGCTTAGGTTTTCTGAACGTTGTTCAGCGGTGGTCAAAAAAGCGAATAGAATGCTTGGTCTCATTTTCAAAAAAGTCTCTTCGCGTTCTCCTAAAGTCATTCTTCCGCTTTTTCGAGGCTTAGTTCGCCCTGGACTAGAGTATGCTGTAAGGTTTTGGAGACCATACCTACAGAGGAAGATAGACTTGGTTGAAGGGGTGCAGAGAAGAGCTACGCGTGTCCTTATTGGCACACCGTGCTTGAGTTATGAAGAGAGACTTCATTTTTTGAATATGATTACATTGGATGAACGCAAGTGTCGAGGAGATATGATCGAAGTGTTCAAAATTTTTAATGGGAGGGATAGGATGGACCATGAACTTTTAGTACACCGCCAATCGACTGCTTTTACAAGGGGACACCAGTATCGATTGATGAGGGACAACGCAAGGCTATGGTGTCGCATGGAATTTTTCTCTAATAGGGTTGTTCATAAATGGAATAGCTTACCCCCGGAGGTAGTAATTTGTAACACAATTGACACGTTCAAAAAGAAATACGATAAACATGTTGGGGTAAATCGAGAATCTATCCATACTTAGAATCAGGCAACCATAAGTATTCTTTATGGGCATTGTATAATATTTTATGTATATATAGTTTATAATTTTTGATAATTGCATTTTTAATTGGGTTGCTGTATTTTTGAAATATATGATATCCATATTTTTATGGGCATCTTTTTCTCAGCCACCTCGTTGGGCATTTTGCCTGTTGTGGCGTTGTATTTGTATTTGTATTAAGACCTAGCGGTAGCTATAACTGGTCTTGATACATAATTATCACAATCGTCTCGGTAAGTTTGATAAATTTTCTGACATTTATTGCTTTAGCCGCTGATTATGCATAACTTCCGAATAAAGTTGGTAAGTATGATAAATATGGAAGAAATCATGCGGAAAAATATCACATAAATTTCAACCACTGACCAATATTTCTCGTACGTATTGGTTGCTCTACACATATTCTGCCATAAAAATTAAATTGAATGAAAATAAACGTTATAAGGATAAAAACGTATAAGTTATTATCAGTCTTGTAATGTTAGCTTTTTCACATTTATCAACATTTTTAAACATAATCAACATCACCGACCATTATCCTACACTGAAGTTTGAGAAAAATGTCCGGAAAAATTGAGTAATTCAGTGACGAGATTTATCATATTTACCAATACCAACTGAGGATTTTAAATAATTCCAATTTAATAAATTCGCAAAATTCATCAAACTTTGCAAAATAGTCGGCAATCATGCATAATCACATTTTACCGTGATTTATCACATTTACCGTAATGTATACAAGCACCAATCTAACAAGCAACTTTACTCGAATATTTTTCCTTTCAAATATAAAGAAATACATGTAAGATAAATGTTAAAAAGAAATGCTAAAAAATAGTCTAGAAGAATTTTAGCATTTTTTTTTGTCAAAAAAATTAAATTTTTAAAAAATATTTTAAGTCTTTAGATATACTGTATACCTTTATGAATTAAATATGCAGGTAACACTTGTCGAAGTTCGTTGTAAGATAAACAAACAAGAATCTAATCAAATGCAAGTTCCTAATTCTACGGTGAAAAAAAATACGTGTTTTAACAGAATTTTGTTTTCATTTGTTGGAAAGACGAACATTAGGCAGCAGATGTTTAACATTTTCTTTCAACCTATATTTAAAGGAAAAAGTTCAAATCAATATTTCTCGTCATTGATTTTCTCGTCCTATTTTCTAAAGTTTGAAAAAAAATGTCGGAAAAAAAAAATTGAAATTCTGATGTCGTCTCGAGATTTTAGATCGAGTTTCTGTATCGCATGGCCTTATTTTTGCTTCTGTTTTTACTTCTATCTTCAGTTCACAACTCCTTTAAACACTCAATACTTGCTTCTTTCACATTCCAATCTATTTTTCTTTGAAAGAATTCTCTGAAAATAATAAATGCATAATATCAGTCGAATACTTGAGAATTGTTCTCATCCATCATTAGGGAGCCGAAATAATATATTTGAGAAAATACTGGGTGTAAGTAAGCTATTGATTATCAGTCTCTGTAACAGACGAAAAAACACTATCAAGGTGAAGAACGGATGAAGTTCGATAAAAACAGCAACACTCATTAAAGAAATTCAACATATATCTCTCAAGAGAAAAACATGGATATTAATCCTACATTCTGTATTATAAAGAATGCTTAAGGCGATAGTGGCAAGTCAATAAGAATTTTATTCATTACTTGAGCATTTTCAAAGCAAAAAAATATTCGTAAACCGTTTGTTATTGAATATGTTTGAAAACATCCAGTAAATTTAGGTTTGCATGAAAAAACAAATTGATAGCAAATAATGAGCAGTTATGCTATAATCAAAGCCTGTACCTTTGTTGAAGTTTGATGATATTTGACTTAAAGACATTTTGAAAATCGAACGTAAGGGAAAAATATCTTCACCTAAATTGCTCAGAAAGTAACAAAAAGTAACTGTATTAATTTTTGAGCTATATTAATTACTGTATCCCCAGCATATATTTGTTTTTATCAACTGTAATCATATTTATTCATATCGTAACATCACAAACTAATTACTTGGATTAATAAAACAAAAGGAAAAACACTTCTCATTTTCAATGAATAAATCGTATATACTGTATTTTATACTAGACTACTAAAGTAGTGGTATATATTTTGTGACGAGATTACACCATACAGGTGCAAAGCTAGTTACAATCAAATGCCAAATGAAACACTGTTATCCTAAAAGATATGGATGTAGACAGGTCTTTAGCAGTGATCACGAATGCACTTTCGTATAATGTATTTCAATTCGTAATGGATGTTATAATAGTTTTGGTAGATGACGGAAGTGTGTTACGGAGATGTCACAAGTCGCAACATTAATTGCCGGAAATTTACGAGCATTTACCCACCGAATTCTATTAACTCGGTCGTACTGATAATACTAATGACACTAAATGAATGCTTTTAAACTATTCTCGATTATCTACTTGAGCCCAATTTGCACTGTGTTTACAATCGGGAAATCATATTCCGACTGAGAATCAGCGATGACCATTTTACATGAATGTTCAAACTTGCAATCTTTCCTGCAATGGTTATTATTTCGAGTAGTTTGTTCACATATTACGTATAAACAATGGTCAAAAATGATTATTTTCATACATTTTCATTTTTTTTCTAATACGTATTTTCTAGTGTCATTAGTTATTAATAGTTGCAGTAGATATGTGCTATCATTTTAGAATGAAATCTAATCCTCGTATACATTTGAAAATTCTAGATGGAAAAGTGTGGCGAAGAATTTGAAAAGTATCAAAAAGAATAACGAAGGAGAACGGAAATAAGATATCACGAAGCTTTCGCTGGAAAGTATAAGAAAAAAGTGAGCAGGAAAGAAAAAAGTAGTGGGTGTATCTTTAATGCGATTTATCTTTCAGATAAAACCGAAAAATAAATAAGGCTAAAATGAAATCAGAAAATAAGAAAAGGAAAATCTCAATTTCTTTTTAAGCGAGCGGAAAACTTGGAGCTTCAGCAATCGAAGTTCACGTAGATTTTGTTGCACACACTATTTTCTTTTCCGCTCTCTACCTTTTCATCTTTTTGTTTTTCCTTCAGATATTTTTTCTTTCTTTTTACAGTTTTTCTTCTTTCGTTTCCTTTGTAGGCACATAGGTTGGTTTATACTGTAAGAAAAGTATTTCACCTCCTGGGCGTTTCTATTTCTTTCATTAAATTTTCTTCATAGGCATATATTTGAAAATGAGGTGAGAATTTTCAGCAAGGGGCCAACGGGCTGTCAGCCAACTTTCTTTCGCTATTGATCATCGTGCCAGGAGGTTAACATGATTGGCTCCGTGCTTTTGTTACTTAGTTCTCTTGAGCTTCGCTTTTTGCCACCCTTTTTCTAATGATCTTTTCCCGCGATAGGCTTAGAGTAGTTTCTCTTTTTATTCTATCCTTTGAAGGATAACAGAAAATACTTTAGAAAAAAATAAAAATAATAATGTAGATGTGTATACGAGAGAGCGAAAATCGACTTTGGTTGGTTTATTTGATACGGACATGTGTAGTAATTTCGTGAAGTGAGACTAGAACGAGGATAATAAGCGGATGTTGAGAGAGAAAAGAAACCTCTGTTGTCACAAACAACAAATAAAATGTCAAATATTCCCCAAATAGACAACATGTGCGACCAGTGCCATACATTAAATTGAAGACGTCAACTATACTTTTTGGAAGCACGTAGGTGAGTATTCAAAGACATCCGAATACGAATTAAGAAATATTAAGGTGTAAACATTTCTCGAGAATTTGATTTTGTATTTTGCATTTTTTTCTCACTTTCTCTGATATTTGTTATATTATGTACATGTGAAATAAGCATTTCTATACATGCAGTGATTTCCC
This sequence comes from Pholcus phalangioides, assembly GCF_987345545.1. Taxonomy (NCBI): domain Eukaryota; kingdom Metazoa; phylum Arthropoda; class Arachnida; order Araneae; family Pholcidae; genus Pholcus; species Pholcus phalangioides. Next base: position 36,304,676 of record NW_028301600.1, on the reverse strand, counting down.
ACTAAATTCAACACCGGAATTCATTTATCCAATTTTTACTTGATATGTTAGACCTTGGTCAAACAGAAACCTGTTGCGTTATTTAATGAAAAAAAATTGTGTTCTGAAATATCAAATGTTAAACGTGAATGCAATAAACAAATTTATAACTATTGTTCATCGTTATTTTCTAAGTAATTAACATTCAACAACCCTGACTTAATAGAACATTCATTATACAATTTGGAATGTAACAAAGTTCATATGCATTACTCGAATGCTGGTATAACAACAGCTAAAATAGCGAAAAAGTTGTCGCTATTACGGACTTCTTCTCATAAGTACCTTGAATGTATCCAACTTGAAATCATTTCAACTAGGCTGATCTGACTGATCATAGGTGGATACCGATGGGGGTGCTGAGGGCGATCCCCCATTCAGTAAAAAAATATTTGTCGGCATACGCTGGAGAGTGGAAATTCCCCCTCCCCCCCCCCCCCGTTCACTGCACACCTTCAAAGATTTGCCTTTTCCTCGTTCAAGGAGTCTGCATTCGCTTGTAGGTCCGATTCATCGGTGATTAGCAGGGTCCAGATGTTGATGGCATTTGTATTTTTTTGGCATTTTTTCACTTTAGGGCATTTTTTCAAGTTTCGGGGTATCGTTTGGCATTTTCAGGATATTTTCTCACTTTTCTAGAAAAACATTTCAGATAATAAAAGGTGAAATAGATTAAATATATCTGTGTGCTAATTACATTGAGTAATATTATCGAAAATATCATTCATAAAACGCTTCAATCAAAACCGTTCGTGATAAAGGAATTCAATCGAAACAAAAAGGAAAGTACACATTACAAAAAAATAGCTTCGTCCAAATGTGGGAACCAGACAGAAGAGAGCATGCTTATAATTTGGCTGCAGTCACAGAGTGAAAATACAACAGATTGCATCGGTATATGAACTTCGAAATTCTTTCGCCGAAGATAAGAAGTCAGTTAAGCCGTACATCGGCAAGAGAAAGCAAAGGAAAAGAAGTGTTGGATTATAAACTTAATGTATCAAAAGGAAATTGAAAACATTGCCCACTACTTGGAAAGGGATCTCACCTCACCTCATGATAGGTTTCTGTTGAGCAGCAACGTATTTTTTCCCAGAGATAAACTAGAGCACAAGAGACGATTACTTGTGCACTGAAGCTTGTGTGCTGAACGAGGATTGCGGAATTTTGAAATGCTCAAACCATCTAATGCAAACCATTTAAAATTTGTCTCTTGCAATAGATAGTGGAAGAAATCGGGGAGGATGTTTTTTCTACTGATGGGATCATTTTGTTTTGTGTGTATGAAACGAAAGTTGTAGCTGAAAAGAAATTTACTGTCGCGCAGCACATTCGAAGGAAAAAACATAAAAGGGAATTGAAAAAAAAGGAAAGGAAGTAAAAAAAAAAGTCTCAATCATCTTTGAACAGTGTAAGCAGTCTAACATCATCCTCTTCAAAGAAGATATCCTTCTTCAAGGAAATATGTGACATGTTAATATCAGCTGACATATCTTTTGAAAAGCTGAATAATTCAAAGTAAAGGGACTTCTTGGAGAAGTACACTGGACATTGCATACCCGATGAATCAACGCTGCGAAAGAATTACGAGCGAGTGATTGTTTTATTGAAAAGATGGACAATCAAGATATAATATAGCAGGCAAAAAACTTTTTGTTTAAATAGATGAAACAACTGATGCTGAAGCCCGCCCTGTTCCTAACGTCATCATAGGAATTCTCGGGCCGGATCATCCGGGAAAATGTTTTCTATTCTGAGATTCCTCAGAAAGTCAATGACTTCACCACTATCAATATTTGTTGTGTATATAGTGTTTGTAATTTGTAATTTGTGTTAATTGCATTTTTAATTGGGTTGCTGTATTTTTGAAACATATGACAACCATATTTTTATGGGCATCTTTTTATCAGCCACCTCGTTGGGCATTTTGCCTGTTGTGGCGTTGTATTTGTATTTGTATTTGTATTTGTATTTTGACCAAAGCAATGATTTTGACAAGCAATATTTTGACCAAAGCAATGATTTTGACAAGCAATATTTTGCCCAAAGCAATGATTTTGACAAGCAATATTTTGCCCAAAGCAATGATTTTGACAAGCAATATTTGACAAAGCATGAATGTTTTGTGGTCCAATGGTGTGGAGCAGAATAATATTTTACTTTTCTTGACTGATGTTACTACAGGTACGATAGAGGTAAGGCGAGCAATCAGAAGCTTCTATCCAAAAACTGTACAAAACTGCCTTCATCATGCAATGCATAGCATTTGTGAAGAAATTCAATCACGCTATTCGAACATTGACCATCTTGTTTGCAATGTGAAAAAGATTTTTGTGAAAGTTCGTTATCGCATAGAAGCTTTTAAAGCCAAAGCTCCTACATTAGCGCGGCCTCGAAAGCCCGTGATTACGCCAACAGAAACATGGCTAAATGCTTGCATATTCTACAGTGAAAATTTTCAAATAGTCAAAAAACTTTGTTTTGCCAAGGGAATATTGAAGGACAGTTAGAGTACATAAGATCAAACTTCAGTATTTTTCGTTTCCTTTATCCAGTCTTTACAAAAAGAAGACATGCAACTTATTGATGCTCTTCGCTGCATAGATAAGGTCAGTAAGAAGTTCTTAGGTGTGCCAAAAAAGCGGGGTAGGCCAATCTGTTGTAGCAAAATTCTACAAAATGATCGAAAAAACAGCGGACTTACTACCGTCAAAAAAATTTCCGCTGTCTTGACGGGAAAGTCCAAAAATTTCGAAATTGAAGAGGAACTAACTGTGAGGTGGGAAGTTCGAATATACATATTATTTTTTTATTCATTAAGTAGATAAGTACATTGCTCGGAACATATTTATATATTTTCGTTTTCAGATGGCATATCCTTTTCAAAAATTAGTCTTTTTATTAGGAATTTTATCGCTAATTTTTGATGAAATGTTATATTGAGAGAGATGGGGAGAAAAATGAAAGAATAAAAAAAATCTGATTTTTTGTTCTTCTTGAAACATTTTCCTCTGACTTCTGGACTGTTTTTTTTTAACATAAACGTTTTCCAGAACTTCGTATTGTTATTCTGATGCATTTATTGTCATTTTTAGGTATTTAGAATATTTTAAGTCAACAACATCCGGGCCTTGGTAATTACTAATCACGGATCGAAATCGCAGTCGAGTTTCAATCTATTCGACGAATATTAGTTGAAATTTGATTAAAATGTTAAGTTATATAAATTTTTCGCTAATTTGATAATTCCGATTCTGAAACTTCTGGTTTCTGATTTTTATATCATACTTCTATATATACAATTTTTTGGGGTTTGCGACCCCGTTTATAAAAAACAGAAGATTTTATCGATGCGCAATTCACGTAAAATATAGCGAAATTTTTATTTAAAAATACCAAGAAAACTTCTTTCAAAAACCTCTTTCTTTAACATGAAATCTCTGATACCTCCGCCAACATTGCATTTGAATACGTGATATTTTCTGTAAGTGACTTGAAGCGCAACGGATTCTACATTTCACTAGTTCAAAGTTTTAGACAAAATCAAGACTTTTTTAAAAACCGTGTGTCATTCGAAAGAATTTTGTGATAATGTGACACATTTTGTCGCATTTTGACAAAAAGTCAACGGTTGCCTAAATGTTCTTGTGGGCTAACTATTTGAATTAGTGCACATAGTACTTTGTACTATTCTAATTAGACTGTATTTGCATCGATATTACGTTTATTGCCAATGGTTGTCAAAATAACGGTATAAAAATTCAATAAAGCGATTAAATATGATGATTAACCAGTTAGAAATCCCATTCCTAGTCCTAGTGATAAACAACGATGATGATGATCAATAAATTTGATGAAAAACGCGAGGCTTATGTATATAAGGTGATTCAGAAATCATGACAAAATTTTAAGGACTGATGGAACGTATCTAAACAAGCAATGCTTTTCACACAATGCATGGTCGTAACGCAAGCGGCGAACAGCTAGACGGCGCTGTCATTGAAACCATAAAACTTTGGTTTGCCCCTTATCGTCATTTCTATTGTGGTATCGCTGGTTCTCATCAAAAGGTGTACATGCGTCTCACGTATATATACATGGTACTGCGATCGAAAATTCTCTGAAATCCCAAAGACTGTACAGGAAGTGTTTTCCGACAAGACGTGGTAAAGTTTGTTGACGCATTCTTTGTCAGTAGCATGCAGGAGGGTGAAGAATCCACAAAGAGTCAGTTTCGCCCAGCCACCGATTGAATAGTTCAAAGATTTTTCAACCTGGCCTGCGTCTTGTTGGAAAGCACTTCTGAGAGCACGGTGCATTCCTTGAGCTTCCTGAGCAGCATTTCCGTCCGCCATACATGAAATGTACTCCCACCTTCCTGATTCGTAAAACAACCCATTCGTTTTGCAACCAATAAGATTTGTATTGTTTATAGGTCTGTTGCTCTCTCTGGCGAGACTTTTTAAAGGAGAGATCGGCTCGCATTCACACCTTGAAGTTGGGAACGATAGAAAACCAGCTTCAGACGACCACCTCTGTGGCGATGGAGGAGTATTAGAACTATTTTTTTTCAAGCCGAGCCCAACTCAGGTCTATCGCCATGGGCAATTTACTACCTAGTGAGTTGTGCCGGAAGTGTAATTATCTTGTACCTAACAGTCTGAGTGCGTATCTAGTGTTGTGTATGATTTTTTTAGTGCTGTCATCTATATCTCAGAAGTGAAGTGAGTGAAGTGTAATGAATATTGTGACTGAATATTTGTACTGTTTGTAGGACTGTTGCTGTCTGTGGCGAGACGTTTTAACGTGGAGATCGGCTCGCATTTGCGCTTTGGAGTTGGGAACCACAGAAAACCAACTTCAGCCGACCACCACTGTGGTGACGGGGAATTAGAGCTATTGCTAACTTTAGCCTGAGTTAGGTTTGGATGTCCCTGTACGGACCCGTTCAGCGCACACGAACTCCAAGGGAAGAGGATTCGTTGGCTTTGCAGTCTAGTGTGCTCACCCGGCACGTGAAAGGACGCGGGTTCGATTCTCCGCAAGGCTCGGTTGAATTCCTTCTTGGATCTATCATCGCATCAATCACCTGTCGAAACCTTCACATTCTATAACGAAAATCACTTGATTAGATGTGTTCATCCTTCCTTAACGTTTGGCCCATAAATTCTTTATCACTGTATATTATTTATTTACGCAGTATTGTAGAGACTACTATAATGAGATTGTGTTGAGCGAATATGATACAGATATGTTTTTATAATATGAATGAGATAAACTATCGTGGGGGAATCAACGATAAAGACAGGGGGAGCTTGTTTCAATCAACTACTACTACTAAACCGTACATGCACCTCGTCTATATTGGTCCGCGGAATTTCTAACAAATTGGTATATGTTGGAATGTGCTCTTTGTGACGAGAATTTTAACTGGAGCATCAGCTCGCATTTTCGGCTCGAGGTTGCGAACCAACTTAAGCCGACCACCACTGTGGCGTCAATGGTTTGAGTGTTAAGTTGGCGTTTAAGTTCCATAATAGAAGCAGAGGAGAACCAAACAGTTGTGGATGAAATGGGTGGATCTGTTTTATGACTTTGGTTTAAGCCGGGTTTTTCTAGGAGCAGGTTTCTACAGCGCGCACAGCGTGAAAACGATGATTGGTTAAATTTCTGTGAATTTCAGGTTTTTAACCAATCAGCATTTTCACGCTGCACACGGCACAGATATTCTACTCCTAGGAAAACCCGGCTTTTATGAATACATAGTTATCCATTACTTAAAAGCACAGAAAAAGTTTGATGATGGAGTGTGATTTTCGATAATAGTTTTTTATTCATTCAATGTTGTGTGTTGGCTTGTGTTCTTAGGATTTGGATTGGTCGAAAATTCCGTTGTGTTGCGTTTGTAGATGCTTAAGCCACATGTGTATGTACGTGTGGAGAAGATGCGACGCGACAGGATGTTGAGAAGGATGGAGAAATTGATGAAACAAAGAGACTTTTTGTTGTTTGTTCATTCCTTTTTACGCTTCGACCTTTCCTTCGGCGCGTTTGTCCCTATGGAGTCTTTACTCTTCATTTTCCCCTAACGACTACATTTTTCTTCTTCGATTGCTTCTTTCTCGACAGTGTCAGACAAGATGACTGTATTTCTATTCTTCCCTCTCCCATGAGAAACGGGTAGATTTTCTGCAAAACTTTTTGGTTGTTTGCGCATTACTTGCTATTCCTAACTATTGGATTCAGCAGGATTTATAGCCTAAGAGAAACTAGAAATCTGTAACTTCCGTTTTCTTTTGCTGTCTCTCTCCCTCTCTCATGACCACGATCGTCTTTCCGAAAGCAATGGAATTGCGTGCTGCACGGTTATCGCATGTCGATGCATCATTTTCTTCTATCGGCCGGCAAATCGACCGGAATGGAAAGAAATTCGTTATTCTTACCTCGTTAAATATATTTAGGTATTATTTACTTTATCAATTGTTTTTCACCGCAATGGGTGTCCTGTTTCTCAGTATTATTTTGCAAAACAACTCAAAAATAAAAAAAAAGATTGCTCAACGTACTCAAAGATTTTATTACAGGTTTTAGACTCGAGATGTTTACAACACCAACTAATATTGGTGATTTTTTTTTTTTTTTTTTGTATATACTAAATGGGAAAGAAGTTATTTTTGTAAGAGACGTGGATTAGGCAAGCATCCAGTACGGTATATGGCCGTTTTCTTCAGGATGGTTTCACAAAATTTAAGTAATCTAAGTATCGTGGCAGTGATCAGGTCCTTCAAAACGTCTATAGTCTCTGAAATCTGTACAAACGAACGTTACATGCAATACGCTTTATGTTTTTATAAAACCTAGTGTTTCAGAGGCAAGGGAACAGCTTTCACTCGTGGGCTGAAATCAATTAAGAGTTGGAGACCCGCTTTATAGAATTATCATTCATGGGCATATGATATTTTTCTGGATCGCAATAACGTTGGATTTCAGGCATGAAAGCTTTACCTGTCTACAAAAATGGTTTGCTATGCAAGTCTTAAGATTAGGATTTCATTTGCAAAAATCACAGTGAAGATTTCATCTTTAGAAACTTCAACTGATTCTGTAGCCTCTCAAAAATCAGCGTATTTCATTGCATATACTACTATGATCGACCATACATGTCTTTTGGTAATTATGACTTCATAATCGCTACCAATTCAACAATTATCCCGTGATTATACTTGAATTTGAGGAGGAATATGGGGTTTTCAAAGAAAATCTTTATACTGCGTAAGTTGAGGGAATTGCTGTAATTTTTAATGTGTTTTTTCAAAAGAAAGTATCATGAATAATAATTCATCACACAATTTAAAACACGGAACTAAACATCTTAACCAAAAATTATAAACAACACACCATTGCTGCATTACGATATTTTAAGTCATGGATTTATTTAATTAGAAAAAAATTATGAGCGAGAAAACTCCCATTCAAGTTCGTAGTTGAGAATTCATGTATTTAATCAGAAAAACGTACGTGATATATAAAGGTAGAATAATTTTGCATTTTTAAGTAAATTAAAGAGTATATTATGCAAATTACTTTTCTTTTGTTGTACGTGTTCATTGTTTCGTGTTTAGAAACACGAAACAATATTATTAGTATAAGAAGCTGATGAAAGAAAATGAATCGTGAGAAAGCTACATGATTTCTCTCTCAATGAACATATTACAGTTAATTATTTTTGCATTACCTGAATGAGATATTTTCTTTAATTTTGTATGGGGATATTCTATATATATATAAAATATAGTGAATGATAGAAATATATTTTCAGTTGAGTCATTGATGTTCATGAGAAACACAGATATCAAAGTAACTACAATGAATTAGAAATTAAATCAGTTTTTCACTTTTGAAATTAATTCAACTCATCTTGTTCTTGGTTCGTTCATCACATATTACGTTGCCAACGTATATTTACTTGTATGTAACGTTCAGTATCTTTTAGATGTAATATGATTTTCACTGATTTAAATAAGGTTTGTTATTGTTGCATCCTGAAACTTATGCTAAATTATATTATCACATAATGGATGGAAGCATACATGTTTATTTCTTTTATTTTAATACATACTGGGTGCAATAATGATTTATGCTATCAAATTCACCATTATATCTTTACAGCAGCATCAAAATTATAGGCTACAGTATTTGACAAATACAAATACAACTACAAACACAAAGGGCATAACAGGCAAATTGCCCAACGAGATTGCTGACTTATCACATCAACTTATTTGAACTGGTTTTCGAAAATCCCGCTAACTTTTAAACTCTCAAAAGGTCGAAGTTGGTTTTTCAAAAACAAGGAACCATTCTGCCGTTATCAGCTTCACCAGAAGAAAAGTTACAAAGAAAACTAGCAACACGATGATCGCTGGAAGAAAACGCGTCCCTCACCGAAACGTATTCACCAAGGTCTTCGGATCTACCGAGAATTAAATCCAAAATAGGAACTCCCCTATTGGTGTCTGATACCTGCTGATAAAAAAATTATCGAGCACCAACTTATGAAAGCCTTTCTCATATTGATCTCTAACCGATAGTTTCTCCCAATCGATACCAGGGTAATTGAAATCCCCTAATATGACAACCCTCTTATGTTTTACAGCTGTAGGAAATTTCCTTATGAAATTTGAAGATGTAGTTAGGATCCTTATTCGTTGAAGTATACCAAACTCCTACTATACGCAGTACGTCGCTTTTTGTTTTCAAGCGCCTCTGGCGTTTATTAGCAAAAATTTTAATTTTCCCTGTGATTTAGTGATAATCGAGAAGCCATTCAAGTCAAAAGTAGGTAATTCCCTGTCAATACTGTTATTATCATCATTAACTCACCCCCATTTCAATCTACCTGGTTTGGGAGTCAAAAACCTGATCTAAGCCTATCATAAACCTTCCAGACCCCCCCCCCCATTTCTATTGCGGTCAATCCCATCACAGTTAAGCCACCTATCAGTGAAACCAGGAAGCTCCAAAAACGTGACCCTATGTGAGAAGCAGATGTCCTTCAGTCATGCATACGATCCGCCATTAGTGCTGGAGTGAAATGTTGGACCCTACTCCTAAATTCCTGACTACCCCTCGGCAGTACTAGAATCACAGTTACATCTAAACCCCTTTCTCGAGCTTTTCGGGTGGAAAGTGGTAAGTCCCGTTACTCCGACAGAAACTCACAATTATTCCCAAATATTACCTGGTTTCTTTCCACCCACAAGACGTCCCCCCCCCCAGGGATCTTTCACCTTCAAAAAAATTTATGAACGTCACTCATCTTCTTCTCCAGAAGACAGAAGCGCATGAAACCCAGGAAGTCTATACACACCCTGTTCCCCCAGTTCCCTAACAATAGAATGCCCGATAATTACACCACTATCACCCGCTACTTCATCTACAACAACCAATTCCCCCCTCTGAATTGTCGTTGTTCGTGGAAATTACTTTTTCGTCGACAGATGGCTCCGTGATCCATGGGGGTCTCCGAAACCTTACCTCTGTCCGAAACCTTACCTCTGTCCGAAACCTTAACTCTTCGACCTGGAACTCCAACCTAGCTGTCTCTAAATAATAAAACGAAAAAATAAAATATGATAAAATGCTCAACACAATCACCAAGAGGATATACATACATAAAGTATGCAACACACCCCTGAAAAGTATTAAGATACAAAACACAATTTATACTTATTAGTATTAACTAACTCAGTATCTTATATACTAACACTGAAACAATTATGCCCAAAGCAAAGCAACAAAAAATACTAAGAATACCCGGGGAAAAAAATCTAGGCTATGTTGTAAATATTACTAAGTGAAAAAGTGAGTGACAGATGGCAGCACGGGCTTCATGTCCAAGAAGAATATGTGTGTTTTATATAAGAGGCAGTCGATGTTTGGATAGCAATGGTGCTCTTTGTTTTGTGTAACCGTCCATGCTTTTGTGTTCATTAAATGTTCTAATTAGCAGTTTAGAGCGATTATTTTTCATTGGCGATGAGTCGGGATGTTTTTCTCCATATGTTGTTTTTTCTCTCTCTCTCTCTCATCCATTTATTTGCCGAACTGCTAAAGGTTTCTCTTCTCATGATGAGTTTCGGCAACGTGACTATTCGATCCGTCGCTGGAGTCATGGGCTCAATATACAGAACGTTCACAGAAATTTTTCATTGCGAACAATGTCAAAAACGATGATTGGAAACGCGCGATATTCCTGACAGTCATCGGTGTGTCGACGTACGGACTGTGGTGGAACTTAATTTCTCCGGATTCGCCGACATCGAAGACGTTGAATGAACTGATTCATGCATTGAGTCAGCACTTTGATCCAGTACCGTCCGAGATCGTCGAAAGATTCGAGTTCAGCAGTCACGGGAGACGAGCGGGAACTACAGTTTGCTTCATCTCGATCCTGTAGAACAGTCTCCTCCACCGTTACTATATACACAGGATGCAAAAAAAAAAACAAAAAAAAAAACAAATGAGAATCTTATTGTGAAATATAAAATATCCATCGGAGCGAGTCATCTCGCTCAACACCTTATTGGTGTTATTTAGAACTATGCCTAGCAAAAAGTATCAAGACATTACATTACAAACTATCGTATCTAGTATTAAAACAAGGGTATCAGGCCTAAAGTAATAAACACCAATTACCAAGAATACTAGAAAAATAAAATTATTCTGTTGCTACACTACGTCTAAAATTCCTAATAAAAATATTTATCGAAAAAAACTGGGAGGGGGCCGGTAAACAACAAAATAGACAAAACAGACAACGGGATTTTCACAACTTGTACGAGGAAATAGGCAGCCCGTAGATAATTAACTACAAATAAATCAACTGGAAAACCTGACACAGTTTAAATAAAAATGAAAGAGAGAAAAAATTAAATATCAGAAATCAAATGAAATACAAAAGAAAAGAAATAATAAATATACTAGTCTCAAACATCCAAGATGGCTAACCTTCACAGGACGAGGAAATTCTTGAAAAGCAAAATTTGCTGGCGAATACTACTTAACACTAAAACAATTAAATACTAATCGTCAAATACAAGAAGAACAGTGAAGAATTAAATCCAAAACCAAACAAAAATGATGTGAACACGGAAAAATCGAGAACCCACACAAGAACAAAGAAAAAACCGTGAAATTGCGTACCAACGCCGCGTAAACTTACCCGCCGACTCTTAATCGTCAAAGGTCCTGCTACCCGACTCAACTAATTGCAGGCGAATGGAGTGAGATAAGGCGCGTTTTACCACCTAAATGTGCGTCCAATACGAGAAAAAGAAATGTAAAACGTAGGAATGCAAAATTGAAACAGAAACGAATGCGAAATTGAGGAACAGTCATAGCTGATGGTTACGAGAAATTTATCTCTACTTGTCCTTCTTTCTTACACTAATATATTGCTATGTATGTCATAATGAACATGTGTCATAATAAATATCAGAAATCTCACTATTTTGATTGAAAAACATTCTCTCTGACTGTTCGATGTTTTAGAGAAATTGTTGCATTGTTATCTTTTGTAGAAACGCTTCAGTTTAAACGGTAGGAATTGTTTTAAATGAATAAACGTTGTCAGTTACAGAAAAAAAAGACATGGAAAACGAATGGAAGTATGTAAAAAAAAAACAAATAATACAAAAACAGCTTTCTGCCATATCATTGATCCAAGCATATAGAAACCGCGTTTCACTGCCAGAGTCTGTGGGTAATGATGTGCACAATTGTTTTCTAACATCGATTTGATTTCGTGTTCCACAGCACAAAGAAGAAACATTTTCGTGGTTCAGTGTATAACAATGATCTTGGAATTGTTTCGACATCAGTCGCCTGTTTCTCGGTACCTCAATGAGTTCATGCTGAATAGATAATGGCATTCCACGAAAAAGCCTAAATAAAAAGTTTTTTCTGAAGTTATATTTTTTTCTGAGAATACTTATATATATATATATATATATATATATATATATTATTGCATTTATAAAAACGGCATCGGTATTTAATGAGAGAAAAGATGTCTTCGTGTTATATTTCTCTAATTTACCCTATAAATTGTCTACTTCGTGAAAATCAGTTTTTTGACTCAACCTTCTAAGTCTAAATTCTAAAATTTATGACAATACCTTGAATAAGTAGGTGAAAGGTATTTTCAAAAACTTTATCGTTTTCTTCAAAGATGAAATGATCTTCAATCAAAATGATTTTCATCAAGTAATGGAATGCCAAAGAATAACGAACCTAGTGCAAAAATCTTCAACTTACGTCATTTATAGTCAAAGTGTTTCATAAAATGAAACAAATCAAGAAATTTATTAAAACATTTTTCTTCATGCAGTACTAAAATGAGAAAAGTCAAATTTGATCGTTTACGAAGTAAAAAGAAAAACAAAAAGCTATATTTTTTCCCGTTTATTTCACTTACAGAATCTCAACTTTCCAGGTTATTCATTTCATTTCTATGCATTGACCTTCCAAGAGGAAGTAGCATCGTGCAGAAATATATATATATATATATATATATACACACACACAAGGTGTATTTGTTGTCTCGGGTGGGTTTGAGTGAAGTGAATCTCCATTGATTATCATGGAAACTGTTCCAGTGAATTCGGCGTCAGCGGAGAAAACTTTCTTTTAGGTGTAGAGTAAAAACGACGCTCGCATATGAGCCTAAAGACGAAGAAATACAGAAAAGAAAGGGAAGTATTGAACTAAGGAAGTCAAGATGGAGGTGAAAGAAAAAAAATACAGAAAAGGAAATAGGAGAAGAGAAAATGCTAAAGATATGCACATTTTCATGTTGGCAAGAAATGCCTTGGGCAAATCCGAGCAAAAAAACTTCTAGACCAGTTTTTCTCCCCTTTGTTCTCACGTAAAAGATAAAAAGAAAAGAATTGTTCTGTGAATTATTCTGCTAGATATTTTTTTCTGGTCAACCAGACAAAAATATCCTTTTTTATCACACTCTACATTGGTTGCAGTCAGTACCGGAAATTGGCCTCGAGGTACAGCAACAATATTTTGTATAAGGTTTGTATTTTCTGTGCGTAGCACCGCAAATTAAGTGAAGCGTAAGTACACAGAGTGCTACTATGGAACATATTTCTTTCGACTTCTTAATATGGTTTTTTGTGGGTTTTTCCTTTTATGTGTGCATATATTTTATTGCACTTAGGTATAAACCAATTTCAATAAAAATAATTAGTGGAAGATACTTAATTTTGCTGTTCGTAATCCTGTTCGTAATTCATGCAGAAAGATGCATAATAAAATTTTTGAAAACATTATGTGAAATAATTACATTTATGATAAGTTGAGGATAAGATGGCAATCTGACACGTTTCTTTAATATAAATTCACGGAATCCAGAATGAGAAAAACGTGAATCGTATATTTAATTAAGATTTTGTTGTTTATAATTTTTCTCTAGCATTCTCATTTGAATTGTATTTTTATTAGTCTAAGAAATTAAATCAATGTGGATAGGTAATTTTAAACGTTAAATAACATAAGCCAATTAATAAATACAAATACATAGGCCACAACAGACAAAATGTCCAACGAAGTGGCTGAAAAAAGGTGGCCATAAAAAATACGGATGCCCAATATAAATCTATAATTATAAGGCTTTTGTTGAGACGTAAATTATCTTTCTGAAATAAAAATTAAAAATTCACTGTGAAGCATGGCTGAGATATTTTGTCATCAGAGGCTTTGGAAGTGTTATGCAACCTTAGGTGCTTGGCTTGATCGTTACATGGCAAGATTTGATGTTTGAATGAAATCTGGTGGTGCTCAAACCATTAGAACTATTGGTACAGAATACAGTGGGTGCTCGAGAACCCACTGCACCCTGGCTCTGACACCACTGGGTAATATGATTTACGATTTATTGTTTTAATTAATTGAAATTAGTATGTATAATAATTGAAATAGTTGAATTAGTTTTGAATTGAATCAGTTAAATAATTGAAATTAGTATTTGAATGGCACGTAAAACGCTCTTAACTGCATCAATATCGATTGTCAGGGAAAGCCGACACTCTGATAATCCGATCTTCAGGAGTGTATAGTTTTGTTAAACATTCAAAATTCGGTTTCGGGGGTGGGGGAACGATTTCAGCAAAGCATTGAAAATTATTTGATTCCGATTGTTGGTTAAGTTTCATTCAACTTCTTAGGTGGTACATGTGTAAAACATGTTTCCACTAATTACATATTTTTATAAAATGTAGGGATAATCATTGCATCAAACAGTACCAAATCATCAGTACTTTTAATCGTTTGTAACTGAATATTATGAAAACACCAATTAATTTTTTGTAAATCAACTGTATATATAAAATAAAAATGCTGCAATTTTGACGAAGTTTGATTCATATTTTATAATTAGACATGATTATTCAGTCACTTCGGAAACATATAGTAAGAAAATCTTACCTCCGTCTTCGCTTCAATACATCTGTAAAAAAGTAAGCAAATAAGATAAAAATTGTAGTTAAAGCAGAAAAAAGGTAAAAGGGTTTTAGGAATAGTTGTAGTATCCGGAAAGTTGCTCTAGAAGTGATTAATGGTGATCTTGCATCATTATATTTTCCACTTCGTATTTTACGTAAGATCTTTTGATCCCCATTGCTTTGTGGGCTTTTTACGTATATCAAAGGATACTTTGGTACCATCCTGTAAAATATTTAACAAAAGAAATGTTATCGGGTAACTTATCCTAAAAGTTCAAAAGAAAATACTACGATCTAACGGCCTGGAAACAACGCTGTGCATTTGCATAAAGAGATTAGGAAGTAAAGCTTGTCCTTCTTCCTTTGCTCTCCATTTAATCACCCTCAGACGTTTCTTATTCGTTTTTTTATATGAAGCAGGGGGATGGCTCTCTCAGTACCATTCATCTTATTCCTATCGTTACGTAGGAAAATGTTGGAGATACACTATAAAATACCTCCTTCATTTGTATTACTTCAGAAAATATACTGAAATAAGACAGAGCATTTAGTTGGGATTCTTAAAATCATTACCTGTGTTTTATGAAGTGACCCATATCTTTTAACGTGATCAGAAAACCATAAACGCTATGCTCTAGTAGAAATATTATTTTGAATAAACATTATATATAATTATTAATTTTGTTTCAAATTTCGTATCCATATTTCTAATCGTTTATGGTTTGTGACGACAACATAATGTTTTGCATTGAATGTTTTGAATACTTGGTTTTTGTTAAGCTAATTTTTTAACATTAAAAACACATGTAATGTAAATATCTTGCGCGCATGTTAAAAGAGTATACCAACAATGTGATTGCATAAAAATTGATTCAAAATAAAGTGAATGGTTTAAGTCATCGCGTGAGGCAAAATATTTGAAGTCCATTCGCGCTATTTTAATACTGCTTTGTTTGCTTCTCATAAATACTACAGGGTGGGCAAAAAGTCCGTAAAAACTTCCAAAATGAATAAAAACCGGAAAAATGACCTAAATAAAAAACGGTTTGCAGGGTTAGCATCACTAGGTCACGGGAATGTTTTCAAGACAGGAAGAAAACTAAAAAACAGCCGATTTTTACACTTATAAGATGTTTACACTTCATTGTGTTTTTTGACGTTTAAAAATTTGTAAATCAATAAATATAAGATAAGTTCAATAATATATCACCATTGCACAGCATATACAATCAAAAATATGTGTACTAAAGTTGAAATAAACTCTTAGTTAAATATTGTTTTAATGATATTTCTACTAGAACATATTTTTTACACTCTTTCTTCGTGTTAAAATGAGGGCCCCACTTAAATGAACGTGATGAACTGAAAATGCTTGTAAAATAAATTATCGACATTCAAAATATATACAGTATACATCATTTATTTTATTTATGGCGAATTATGGAAAATATTTCACTGTTATAAAATCCGTTGTATAGTATTGGTGATTATACTGTGTGCAAAGCTAACAGCGCGCACCGCATTTTACTGACGAACCGCTGATTCAAGAGGCATTATTTACTAGTAATTAGAAAAAGTATCCAAGTAATGTGTGGAATAGATACGAGATTCATGTTGCAAGCTGTTGTATATAACGGTTGTATTAAATTATGAAAGTTAACTTCTTATACAGACACTCTGTGCTAAACATCCTAATAGAAATTTGTTGCTTTGTCCTTCCAGATGCCAGCAAAAAAATTACAGTTTGTAAGTTCGATATTTGAATTCAAAAACTGGAGAAAAGTTGGAAAACAACCACATAAATGAGGGTAAAAAACGTTTTCCGTTACAATTTGCTATTTTTTTCTCTGTAAAAAATATTAAAATATCTCAGTCGATATTGCACTTGAAACGTGGAATTTTTTGTTGCCATTAGGAGAGGCATCGCAACAACTTTTTATTTGGGTTTTTGAGCGCATGAGCACAGGCTGTCCGTATAAAAAGTTATTTTCTATTCTAATAACTATACAACCCCTTGGAATATGAATGACGTATTTGAGGTCCACACATTATTTTGATACTTTTTTTCTAATTGCAAGTGTGCCTCTAAGATAAACAGTGAGACCAAAAATGCGATGCGTGCTGTTGGCTATGCACTCTGCATATCATGTTTGATAAAAAAAACTTTTTTTAAAACATATTTACATAATAACATATTTACATAATACCATATTATATAAACAAAATATTATTCCAGAACTTCTAGTTATTATTTACCATTTTAGTGATATCATTGGATGAAAATTCAGAGGTTTCGAGATCGTGTAGCTTGACTACAAATGCATACAACTTTTTTATTGATTTTTTATTTACACTATACACGTATCAGAGGCAGTATGGTTATATTGTTTTATCCAATTTTTACATCATGTTATTTTTATTTCATAAATGCTAGATTTGCACAGAATTTATTCATGAAATTATACAAGTGTTTTTTTTTTTGCTCGAATCTATTTGAATTTCTCCTTGGCATAATTCCCGTACTGTCGTATATAAGTTTTATTTAATGCGATTGGTATAATAGTCTGAAAATTTCAGAAACTCTTGATTCTTACCGATAAAGAGCGTCATACGCATCGTGTTTGCGAACGATCACATTTACCCATGTCTGTAAATTAGTAGTTACTAACACAACAGGTGCAAAGTATCGGACATGACATCAGCAAGTAAATTATGGATTGCTGAATTCCAGGAGCAATTTTCAGTTCCGCATACTTCAGTGCACTTCAGCAACTTATTGGTGATTACGGGTTCTACATCGGGTATCAATTAAGAGGACGAAAGTTATTGACCGTCTAACAGTCAGTAGTTGCATTTCTTGCTTAGAGAATAGCTAATTTTTTAAAGGGGTGATTAACAATAATATTGTTCTTTACCTTATTAGCAATAAAAACTGCACACATGATGAAAGCCACAATTTTTGTTTACATCCAGAAAAAATTCAGACTTTTCAACACTCTTAAAAACACAGGAAATATGTCCTAGTTATAGGACACAGGAAATTTTTGCCTCATTTTACCAAAACGTTCAGACAAATTAAATTGTTTTTATACACAGTTCGTAACCCAGTTTGTTCCCGAGCTGCACCAAAATGTATGGACATTTTAAAAAATCAACTGTTCTATCGATGAATAGTTTACATGCACCTCGATGAAACCAAACTGTGTCGATTGGTAAGAATAATAAAAAATATCAGTCAAAATTTGACCCGTAAAATGATTAGTATGACAGGTATTCATTATTCACATTTTCACAAATGAAAGTACACATACAAAGGCAACAACAGACAAAATGCTCAATGAGGTGGCTCAAGAAAGATGACCATAAACCACATGAATGTCGAATATATATTTAAAATACATGAATATGTATATAATATATACTTAATATAACTTTTTATTTAGTCACCCTGTCCCAAAAAGCCCAATAAGAAATTTATTGATATCTCTCTGCTGAGGCAAAAAAGAAATCCACGTTTCTAAGTGCAGTATTGGCCGAGATATTTTAATTCAAAAAGCGGAAAAAGGGTAAGAAAGAACTGCATATTGAGCTTGTTAGTTTGTGCTGTCCTTTCCTCTGTATTTGAATTAAAACATCTCCGCAAGTATGGCGCTTAGAAACGCGGATTATTTTTTCAAATGCTTTTTTTTTCAAAAAATTGCGACATTTTGAGAAACCGCATGTCATTTGGAAACTTCTTGTAATTAAAAGTTAACTTTTAAAGTCAACGGAGAGATAAAAATATGGACATACGAATTTAAACAACCTGTACAAATTCTCTTCGCACTACTATACTTATATCGTACTGAATTCTACTGAAAATATTTCATACAAGAAGGTTTGGGCAATTATAAACTAGGAAATTTTACTAACGGAATGAACCGTTTCATCATTTATCTCTTTACAATTTCATATGCTTCAATTGCCACACATTCATCGCCATCACTAAATGTTACAAATTTTACTTCGTCTGTCAAATATAGTTCTTTGGTCGGAATTATGCTATAAATGTTTTAGAAAAGTTCTTTTATAAAACTTGCAACCAATAACCACATCCGTTATACGCGAGCGAATGCATCTAACCGGCTTATTGGTTTTTTTTTCAAGTTTTGTAAAATATCTTTTCTCAAACTTTTATAGTGTGTAATCCCGGCCTTATTCATAATTCCCGAGGTAAGAACGTATACCATACCAACTTTTGTTCCAAAAATCTGATTTCGATAGATTAACTACTTTTTATAAGTGGATATTTTCAACTCAAAAACAATAGCTAAATATTTTATAGGGTGTACACTTTGGTATTAAATTAAACTTTTCTTCTTAGGGAATCTGATCCCATGGACTTTCTTAAAACGAACTTCATGAAGTAAATTTCTGTCTAATATATACCGACTACGATACTTTTTCTTTGTCAACAATATGAATTTTATTTCACTTTAATGAGGCATCAGTCATGTTAGCTTAGCTAAGCGATCAGCGACTAAATATTTCGTGCTACGCGTTCCCTTCATTCTAATTATAGTTATATTTTTTTCTCTAAGAAAAAAAACGGTAAGATGTCGTGTTTTGGGCTCATTAGTACTCAGAAGAAGAAAATTCACTGTTAAAAAATAGAAAATTCTTACCCACATCCCTTTAAAATTAAAAGAAAAATATAAGTTATGCGTGTATACCTAAGTCGCTCTATTAAAACTTATGAGCTTCAAATACAGTTAATAAAACCATACTTTGGTCGACTAAGGGCTCATTAGTTTAAAAAAAAAACAGAAGCTAATATTATGCACATGCGATACGCTTTCACTGTTCTTTCAACAAAAAGAAGATTTATTTTTAATTTTACTTACACATTTTTTTTTCATCTGTGATTGCAATGAGAAACTGCGCTATTGAATAAACTAAAAAAAAAATCTTCTGCCATTATTTTCAACCATATCAATATATATATTTTTAAGGCTCATTATTTTTTTGCTGATTATATTTTCTTCGGCGATTTCGCATTGTGAATGTATTTTTTTCATTAATTTCATTAACAACTGAATCTACTGTTACTCTAATATTTATTGCTATGATTCGTATATCTAATACATTATTCGTACGTCTAATATATCAATTTATTAATTTCACAAATTAGACTATTCTTAAATCGTTTCGAAATTCCTAATTAGTATTCCAATATTCTACGTATTTCGAGATCGTTTCAAGAATGAATTGATCTAACAAGTCTTCGAGCATTTAGAAATTAATTGCAGAAACAATCGAATATGTTGTAATCATACAAAGAGTTGTTGACTAAAATAATTATAATCATGCACATACACTGTTGAGAGCAAATGAAATGTCGCTAAATAATCATCTTAAAAACAACAAGAATAATGAGATATTTTACACTGAATAACAACTTTTAAGTATTTTCGAATCACAAATGATTTACATCAACAACAGTGTACTTAATAACCAACATTAAAGTTCGATAACTTAAAGAGTACTTCAAGGTGGTTCATTCTGCACTGTTTGTAAATGTAAATCATTTTCATGATATTTATGCAGTATGTGGATGATTCTTAATATACGTAAAACGAGCCTTGTTGAATTAAGTGCGGTTGTCAATTATAAAGTATTGAGTGTGACGTGTTTTTAAGGAGCTTTTGAGAAAACAGCTGGTTTGGTATATCTATAAAATACTTGTTACACGCTAGGCTATTTCTTAATACTTATAAAATCGTTATCTTCGTAGGGTTTGAGCTGTTAATTATTTTTTTAAAGAAGTGCAAATAAGCTATTTCTAATCGAACGGCAAGCTTTTAGAATTAGGATAAAATAAATCCAATAGGCTCTGGACTATATGGCCTAATGTGGCGGAAAGGTGGGTCGGATAACAGAAAAGCTAGATAGAGTTACGTAAATTCTCACTCCATCTTTCCAATCATACCATCAAAAATAACTCTTTCTATACCAAAATCCGCTCCTATGCATATTTTCTGACCTCTAAGTACACAGGCGAGTATTTTATAAATATTTGTTATGTACTGTAAGTTTTTGAAGATATTATTACAGAGAAAGGTAATTCTAGAATATTGTGCACATTTCAAGATGAATTTTATAATGTCTGCCATAAATTGAAGGAAACATGAAACCATGTACATTGTACAGTATGGAAACATATTTTTAACATTAACGAGATATCTCGCCTCCTTAAAAGCTTTTTATTTTAAAAGCCCAGATATTTTGTTACGATTTTTTCTTAATGGCCCACTTTTCCCTATACCCCTCAGAAAATCGGAGCCTGCTGAAAATTGGAAGAAAGCCTACTTCATTAAAAAAATATGACATTTTAAAGGGGGTTTAGTGATTTTAATTATACCAAAATATCAACCTAAAACGTGGACTTAAATCTTACAAAAATTGTTGCGACTTATTCATTGATATAAATGATTATACTTTATTACACTTTTAAAATGTATTACACTTGCAATGCTTTGACAAAGCAGAAAATAGACAAATAGTAGTAAAATCATTTTGTTACGGAAATTTATAATTTTTTAACTAGGCTGGATAGTACGGAGACCGGTTAGCCATGAGCCGGACAGTCGAGAGTCTACCGTATTAGTGATTAATAAGTTAGGCTAACAGAACGTTTGTTTTTAACCATCTACGAATCGGTGATCATATCCAACCTATCTTTCTATAGAAAGTCAGATAAATACGTAAGATACGCTATGGAGATAGTACAGAGTGATAAAATTTAAAGTATTCATTTGAAGATTGTTTGAAATAGAAACCACTATAGTGAGAATGTTTTAAATTTTTTCGTGAATACTCTCTCTGGAAATCATAGAATTTTTTTTTATAGCAATGCAACATAATCAGTAAAAACTTTTCGCTGGTGGGGCTATTAGCGTTTTAGCTCGGCGATTAAAATACAGAAAAAACTAATTTCACATTGTTGTTTTGATATTGGATTGGATTGGAACTTCAGTTATAATTACCTTGTACATAAGGTAACATGTATATGCATTCAAAAAACATTCGAGAATCACTCAAGAAATATGTAAAATGTGTCTTTCGTTCATGATGCAGATATGCTAAACAAATTTGTAACGTATTGCACGCATTATCTTTTATATCACAAAAATCATGAATACGAGCCGTATTATACTAGAAAGTTGTAGCTGATTGTTCTGTTACCTCCACAATGTCTAGTAAATAAAAATCGCAAAACGAGTTGCGAAGCAGTGGTGCCACCCGATGGAGAGTTTTTTTACACTTCAATTTCAAGACTTTATTCAGTTATTCGCCAGCCTGTGATCTGAATTGTGTATTGTAATAATCTCATGCCATGATAACTATTAGCACGTCATCCAGAGCTCTATGAGATGGACAAGATTGATTTCGCAACCCTGTACACAATACCATTTGTTTTCTATTGATTGACTTCAATTATATTTGAACATTGACTTGTTGATTTTCAAAACTTTATTTGATGTCTGTATCGCTGGTGATATTAAAGGAAAAAAGTATAAATCGAGTAGATAATAACGTGAAAAGGAGCGAATAAATATATTTTTTATTTATTCCATCAATCTGCTTCTCAGGAGCAAAATAATACATAGTACGTTCTCCGAGCGTCAGGTTCAAATCCAGTCTGCGCTGTTTCAACTCAATTCGGTCTCGGCGTAATCCGATCAAGTGGGCATGGTTCAATATCTTTCCTTGAAATTTGATTGGATTTGTAGAATCCTACACTGGTCGGGTATGAGGGCAGCTATCAAAATGAGAGGGATTTGACCCATTCTGTTTCCAGCATAGAAATACGTACATATCGTCCCGTTTTCTCGTTCATTTTTTTTTCTCCTTTCTCTTTTTTTCCTTTCAAATAGTGAAGATTATAAAAAGAATTGTTGATCGAAAAAACCATCTCAATATTTTTTTCTCAAATACTAGATGGGAAATGTATTTTTTTCCATGGAGTTTCGAATTGTATGTTCACTATTTATTTTGTAGCCTTCAAAAAATCTGGTAATACAGTTGAAACAGAACTTCGAGTAAAACTTGGAAATCGTTGAAATGTTTGAGAAATAATTTTTGTACACATAAAATAAGGTAAAATATTTAATTGTAGTCATTTGGAATCCAATGCGATCAGATGATCCACCCAATGCGAGTAATTTGCATGTCCCGACGCAATTGCAAAAACAGCCAATAATCGCCGACTTGGCTGATTAAAAGAAATGCTAATAACAAATAAATTATGTTATGTTATTAGCGCTCAATACCTACATTCCCAACTGCGAGAAAAAAAAACACAAAACATCTCATACCAATGTGTGTACAAGTATATACTATTACATTTCTTCAGTGCGTATAACTTTTCATAACTCACAGCTTTAGTGTGAAAACACTAATCATTGCATTAGAATTAGCATGAATTTCATCCACGAATTTTTCTCCAAGTTTTGATAATCTCTCGTATGCGAACAAATCAACCTCTCGATCCGCGCACTGTGTATAATACTAGCTCTCTTTGTGATATCGGAAGACCTAGTGATGAGCATTTTGTTGAGTCGTCTGGCACGAGTAATATAATCACTAATAAGCTTCTTATTGTACTTCTCCAAATTTTTCAGTTCATTACAGGTGTCTATTTCCCAGCCTCCTGCAATTCCGATGAATATATCTTTTGTCCCATAAAGACTTTCATCCTATGCAAATCGTAACGTCTGCTCGTCAGAGAGAGTCAACTTTATGTACGACACTGCATCTGCATTATTCCGCTCCCATTCAGCGAGGGCCTTGTGTTGCAAACCTTCAGGTCGAGGTTCACTAATCACTCGAGTGATTCTCTTCAAACATAGCACGGGTTGCATCTTCATCGACCACATGTGATAGTTCGTTGCAATGTATTCCCGAACGGTCATTGAAAACGTTTAAGATCCATGACGACAGCAGCAAAAAAATACAGCGTTATGAAACAACTACGGCAAGTAGTGAAGTTTTTTTTCCGGCATTACGTTACCAGTGAGACTTTAGGAAATCACGCTCTGCTACCAGAATCTATAGACATTGGGGGGGGGGGGAGGCATTTAATGAAAGACGTTAAGCAGCACACACACAGAACAACATATACATCCATCTAACTCAAAACCAATGAAACATCCGCATATATATATATATATATAATCGCTTTTCGAGTAATCAAAATGAATATACTCATTTAAAATTCAATCCCATACCTGGACGACCAAATATTTCTATTCTATACAGCAACGTGATTGCCAGAACTACCAATCGTTTCAAAAATTTCCACAGCTATTCAATACATTTCAAGTTTTCTTTTAATCTCTTTCCTGAAAATAACGAGTCAACTCGTCTTAGTTAATAGCGAACTAATGCATATAATACAGAAGAAACTAAGGAAGTGTACAGGTCTGGATAGTAAAAGAGCAATTCAATTTAGCGTGTCTTTTCCTGTTCACTAGAAACAATGATTGTACTTTTTAAGAATTTTAGTCCGGCGTAATATTTCGCCTAAACTTGCTGGCAAAAATTGTCAGCAGAGAGGTTCAATTGCAAATGATTATAAACTTGATATTAAATGTGTGAATGTTCAGATGAAAAGTACAAATATTTAAAAAAATAACATCCCACGCGATTCAGTTTCCCTTTGAAATCTATTTCAGGTTATCAGGCTTATGAAAAAAAAGGTACTTGGCAATACTATATATTAGTAACTAATACATTTTATTCAATTAATTTCTAATTCAAATAATGAAAAAAATTTCGAACATTAAACCGAGTCTTCTATAAACTAAAATGCACTGAATTATCTAAAAAAAAAAACTATAATTAACTAAATAAAATTTGGAAATACATTCAAACGCTAGCTTATACAATGAGACCGACGAACAATTCTGCTTCACTTCTGATCAATAAATTAATCACGGAATCTCTTGCTTCTTCTCGCTCTTTAGTCCTTAGAGGCTAAGATCGATTCCGAATTTTGATTTCAGGAGTGATTAAAGTGTCGAAATCTTGTTAGTAATGATGGGAACTCTTCGCGTTGTGACCAATCTAGACATTCTGAAAGATTCTGGCCCTGGTGGAGACACGAACGAGTTTAAATTCATTTATTTCCTTCGAATTGAAAAATATCCACTGCTTCTTCTCGAAAATTCACGCAGCACATCAAAAATGTTACTGTTTTAACGAAGAACTCTTTACATGTATGATAGAAACATAAAACGTATCTTGCAATTTATTCATTCAACTCAGAATTATTATTCGATGTATATCTGAATTTTCATTTCATCTCTTTCAGATTTGTTTGTGTTCAATATAATATCGAATAAGATCCAAGTTTTCTGCTACCGTCAATTCGTGAGATAAATGACACCAAGTCCATTTCTTACCTTCATAAAAATTGTCCAAGATCTTAATACAATATTCATAGTTTTTTACTCTTCACAGTGAATTAGAATGTACACAGAACACGTCTCGAATTGATAATTATTATAGTTCATAACTTAATTTAATCAATATACACTTTTATATTTTTTGCGTTAGTAAAGAAAGCTTTTTCCAAACGAAATTGAGTCTTTACCATTTGTTCATACATTATATAACAATAACTCCACAAGTCTTTGAATATGAATATCCAGATACAAATAAACGCAAAGATTACAACAAACAGATTGCTTATTTGTGGAGGATTACCAAGATTTGGTAATCCATTTAATTTGATAACCGACCAAAGTGGGATCCCCGGTGGGATCAGCTGCATAGTGATTAGATTTTTCCTGTAAAGACGGAACCTTAATGTGGAAAAATGAATTTGGAATTTTATATTTTTCCGTGTGTTAGACATTATCTTTGTTCTCCGTTTGGGAGTTTGACCTTATTCATTACTTCGATAATCACCATCGTATTTTTATCAGCCGGATTTTTGTTCCTACTCTATTCTGGATTAAATTTTCTAAATTGTAGAAAATACACAACCCAAGTGGGAACCCCGATCAACGGAATAGCGATTATATTTATCCTCTGAAGACGGCACCCATAGTATGCCGAAATGCATTACGAATTTCTTATTTTTCCATGCAGCTGCCTTAATCGTTGTTCTCCATTTGAGATTATATCAGGCAAAGGATTTTTACTCTTCCATAAGGTCGAACTACTGGGCGAATTGTGAGGTCTTAATGATTGTGCGGCGAGTTATTGATGAAGACATCCATTACTTCTTAGTATAAGCAGTTTTGAATTAAACAGTATTAGATAGGTCCATCGAGGAATTGTGATGTAGATGATAGAAGATTACCTTGGCATTAAAATTTTATTGGCAGAAAGATTGGACGTTGTAAGGTTCCGTATTCCAGTTCTAAATTTCTGACATTGATCATGGGTCTAAGACTTTATGCAACCAAACGATTGAGAAAATCCGTCATTCCTACGAAAAATTTCAACAAGCACAAGCGAAAGTCTATCAAATTATCACATACCGTAGTACCATATCATGATAACAAGAGTACCATATGGGATATGTGATACGACAGCTTATTACCCTGCGTAAACAACATATGTGCAGAGGAAAGTTTCTTTCATTCTGAATCACAATCCACGTCCCTTCTTAGAAAGCTGACGTCAACTCACTGAGTAAGTACAATCCAAATACAGATCCACAAGATTTTGACTTATTCTCCAAGTTGAAACAGCCTATGCTGGAACACTGGTTTCTCACCCTGGAAGAGTATTTTGTAGAGGGTATATAAACCATATGAGAAATCAAGAAATGTGATACTCTCAACTGAAGCGAAGTTGGTATGTGTGAAGTTGGTTTGTATTTTACACTCAACTGAAGTACAGGTGATAAAATGGCACTACTCAGACCTATATATGTAGAGCCCATTGTGGTGGACGTATTTATCTGAAATTTTGTAGATACGTTATATGGGCCATGACAAAAAGAAAACTGTCATTAATGCATCACTTGACACCAGATTGTCACAACTTTAACTATTTTCATTGCAGTTTTTTTCCCCGTGGTCCATATAACCCACATACTAAGATACCAAGCTTCAACGAAATACGCCCATCTGAAGAGGCGCTAGAGAGGTAGCTCGCTAGAACACATCTGAGTGTGTTAGTGTTTAATTATATCCACCCCGTATAACTCGGTATAGATGTTGGAATGTTTGACCATACAGCAATACTATGAAGAGACACAGCCTTTAGTATAATATACATGTGCAGTAGAGTCTCGAAACTTCGAGGTTCCGGATAATTCGAGGTGCTGGAAAAAATTTTCAAAATTCATTTTCAAAACCTCTGTTTTTCGCAAACAACGAGTTGTGTGTCTTTTTTTGTGATTTTCCCCATGAACGTGAGTAACTCCAGTTAGATGAAGGTCTTGATCTCTAGACTTTGGTCTCCACGTTAGAATTTTCAACAGGTCCCTCTACAGTAAATTTATATTGTAAAAAAATGACATTCACCACACATATCGGGTCCACAGGCATCCATTATTTGTCTTATACAGATTCCATGAGAACTTGTGCAATGAATCAAGTAGAAAAAAGGAGGATCAGGTGCCACCTTTTGTCCCCTATATTCTGCAACACAGAGTCTCTAGACTAAGTTTCTTTGGTGGGCTCTAAGAATAGACTTTACTTTTCACGAGCCCCATCCTCTACAGTGAATTTATAGTGTGAAAAACAAAAAAGTATGAGAATCATCTCGGGATCCAAGCCTGGAGCCCTGACAGTCCCCCCCCCCTGTTGCCGTCAGTACTTAAAAAGTTGTTGTTTTTTTATCACATACACGGATAATCCGAGGTTGCGTCGGTCCCGTTTACCTCGGATTATTGAGACTCTACTGTAAATGAATTCACAACATATGTTGCTTTTAAAATAACCTACTTATGTGCGTGCTGAGAAAAAAAAGTTACAAACTCTATGTACCACATGCTATATTATATATTTTAAGATGTTAGCAAAAGAAATTTTCCGTGTTTTCAACATATGATAGACGAATGAGGTTAAATTATATCATACGTTTGCGTACAATGTTGTTTCATATATTTCTATAAAATTCTCAAACCTATAACTCCGATATCTGGATGAGCTGTGGTATAGATTCACTTCAGCAGACCAATATTTGTTTACCACCTCCTTAATTTCTTTGCGGGGACTCATAATGGCCCCAAACAAAACAACAACAAAAAAACCTGATAGATGATTTATCTCTCGGAAAACGAGAACACTTGAAAGAAAGGCAGAAGAAGGATATCATCAATTCATTCTCACGCTTATTTCTACGGAAGAAAGATTATGCGATTCTTGGTTCTCCTTTTATGCCTCCTTCACCTCCAGGATACGTATTTATATATATAAGTTCCCTTTTGCTTCAAGGTAAGGATCATTTGCTACCCGTACAAGACAAACAAGGGAGACACAAATTCATCGGAGGTTGGATTAGCTTCTGTTTTCTGCAGGAAATTTTTTGTTTACATGTCCAGTTCAATGATTCTGGTTCCCATGCCAACAGGATGACTCAGCGGGACTTTGGGAGAACACTTGCTTTCATCCTGTCCATTGTTTTATTGTTATGCATTCGTTCCTTTCTGGTTGCTTCCCTGATGTGTTCTATAAGACCACAAGCAATGGAGCTGATATTCTGCTTGCTGTTATCATTTTTTTCTCTCTCTTTGTGTGTATATATATTTTCCTTTTTATCTATTCTTTTTTACTTCCAGGGCATTCGTTTTTCCTCTCTCCCTCTCTCTCTCTCTCTCTCTCTTTCGGTTTTTTTTTTTCGTCTTGCAGCTCTCTGGAAATAAGAGGAGGCATTAATCTGATGAGAAGTTTGCGTAAAGAATATGTTACTCCTCATGGGCGGAATAAAGAGCATGCTGTGCTTTGAGAATATATATATATATATATATATATATGTACGTATAATAAACGATTGAGACTAGAAATCACAATGCTGCTCGGTCTGCTCGTTCATCATTAGTTTCATATATATAAAGAGAAAAACCTCTCTTACCCGAGATATATGTTTGTAGTGCATAGAGAATGTTTGTGAGATATTGGCAAGTGTTGCATAGAAGTTTAAATGAATTTCTTCGCTAAATGCAGTTTGGTTGTTTTATAGTTTTTTTTAACCCCTCAAGCCTGGAGAACATTTTAATGAATCCCATCTCGTAGGTCGGAGGAGATTTAAATGGAATCGCCGGTTTTCGCAGGTGTTTGGTAAAAAAAATATAACTGTTAAACTAATCATTGAATTAATTTGAAATTTTTTACTTTAATAAAATAATTTATTGTCTGTCCATAATATTATATAGTATCATTAATATTACCTAAAAAATTGTATATTTACGTTGGTAAATTTGTTTTTTTTTCTCTTTTTTACCGCTGCTAAAAATCTGATTTATGACTCGGCCTCGTGGCTGTAACAAAGAACTACCAATTCAATTATGCAGGATGTTTTGGTTCGACTGGTTAAAAAATGCTGTTTGCAATAATAATTATACGGGACATTTTTGCTCAACGGGGCTAGAAAAAAAATGATCTTAATAATATTTCGAATCCTCACATGTTTAGCAGCAAACGTTATTAAAATATGATAAATGGAAATAATAACTACTCGTAGTTATGATTGTGCAAATCCACAGCATTTATTTCGAATGATACAAAACATGCAGAGATGGAATAATATAGTGGATTAAAAAATTAAGATATTAGATGGTCGCCGTGCGACTACGTCTCTCGACGTTGAAGGGTTAATGACATGGTCTAGTTTTTCAGGGTTGTGGCTACAATCTGAGAATGACGTCACTCTCCTCTATTCATATGAAAGTTATAAAAGCTGGCTGAGATCCGAAGACGAATTCGGGAAAGAAAATTCAACTGCCTCTACGGGGAATCGATTCCACGTATTATCGTACGCCGACCGCTAGACCACTACGCTACAGAAGCAACGAACTTCTTTCCTTAGAGCTTATATGCGCCGAAAGCGGGACCGTACATGGACAGTCAGACCTATTTCTGCTAATAATTCACATACAATATAAGGCCAACATACTTCAAGATCAGTCATCTTCAGTCACTATCTGCCCGTTGCTTCTGTAACATAGTGACGTAGCGCGCTCAACCGGCATGCAAAATGACGGGGGTTCGATTCTCCGTAGAAGCAGTTGAATTTCCTTTCCTGAGTTTATTTTCGCATGAGCCATCTGTTAAAACCTTCGTGTAGCCACAATGAGAATCGAATCATGAATATTTGTATATGTTTAGACTGATTTGCAAGATTTTGTCATTTCTGATTGATCTCCCTGCTGTATGAAAATTGCAATAGAATTTCTGTGATATGAATTTATTCTCAGTAAGAACAAAGCATCTTGAAATAAAAATATAAATTATAACTATTTAAGAATATCGAATTATATATATGAATGTAAAATTTAAATTTATAAGATTATAATACATAATCTTAAAATAGTATATCTAGATAAGATACTGTAACGCCAATGAATGTGAAGAAATGGAAGCTGTTTGCAAAATTTTAAACTGTTTTCCCTAAAACAAGAAAATATCGGAAAATAAAATGACTAAAGCATAAACACTTACTTACACAAAACACTTTTTATCTTAAAAGTACTAAAACATAGAAAAACTTTTTTTTCTGCGATTACACAGAATATCTACGTGCTTGAATGAATTTAAAAGAAACACATAACTTCAAGAGCGATTTTTCTTCAATTTATGTAAATTAGTGAACATTTGCTTTATATTTATGTGAGAATCTGTAATGAATGTCAGGATGTTTACAATAAAATATAGTATATTAGCCACAGTTTACAAATTTTTCATCAATCTTGTTGATTTATTTATTATCTATGCATCTTTAACGAATAAGTCTAATTTTGTCATTTATCGAATTATTTCAATACTTGAATTTCGTTATAATATGTAATTTCACCTCAACGCAATTAAAGACAGTGGTTTCTGACGGTTTTCTTTATGCTACATGTATGTAAGCATATGCTATAATTAACTAGTAATCAATCCAAACAGTTCCAAGACATATATATCTTTGCATTTTCACTCTGTTTTGACAAAAATAAACTGTTACCATATCATCTTACTCTTTATCAATTAATATTCATACATCGATACCAAAAAGTTTGGTGAGTTCCTTGATGGCTTCACATGCACGCGTTTGTTACCAGTGAAGTATTGAGGAGTTGTTCGGTTGAATATTTTTTATACAAATACAAAGGCCACAACAAGCTTAATACAAGACCACAGAGGACCAACTGAAAAAAAAGTGACACAAAAATATGGATGTCAAAAATAACTAAAATACACAGCAACTCTTCCATAATTCAAGACTACATATATGATCAAGCTTTTCTGTCAAAGCCGTTTATAACCACAATTAAAATAATTCACATAACATTCTAAAATACAAATACGCAAATCTAGCCACATCCCCCTTCAGTGAGTCCTAATATTTCTACCTGGAATGACTTAAATATGTTAAAAAGGACGAGAAAAACAAAATATAAATATATTTCGAATGAGTTGAAAAAAATACAAATAATAATTTTTACCATTTCAGTGGTTTTTTTTTTTACATTTTTCAAAAGCTTTTTTTTCACAGATTCATTCAGATGTATCAAAGATTGATTTTAATACTATTTTGTAAGAGGTTTTTCCATCAATATTCTTTTATGGAAAGAAACGATCAAGAAATAAATCGTATAAGTGAAAGATTTCTGCTGTTCCTTAGACAGCCGCTGTGATATCCTCAAAGACACTTTAATTCCGTTCTTATACGAACAGATGAATGGATGGGCAGGTAGGTAGTGGTGGATCAGCTGGAATATATCTGGGGATAGAGGGTTTCGAATATTTCCTCGCGCTACTTGAGAGCTCACGTAGCTGCAGCATCAGAAGCAATTTCCTGCTTGGCACGGGAACCAAGACGAAGAACGAATCAAAGTGTCACACGTTTCCATAAATGCAAGTGGAGGAAAAGAAGGGCTACAGAAATAAAAAAAGATACATATAGAAGACAGAGAAACATATAAAAGAAAAAGGAAAAAAAAAACATATAGGAAAGCTCCGAAAGAAAATAACGAATGGTTCCTGCTTTTAGTGAATTGGTTCGAAAAACTTTGCCGATATGTGTGATTGCTAAATTTTTTTTTTTCTACCAATATAAGATGTTTTTTTTTTTTTTGTATATCGTTCTCTGTTTCACTATTCCACTCAAATCTTGGCTGTAACAGTGAAAACCGTACTAACCTAAGTAACGCTTTTGTGGAAGTCAGTTGGCTCTCAATTCTTTGCTTGAATAAGCTGAATTTTATATAGCCTACTTACTGCACTCCAATAAATGCATTGAATCTAGAAATGAATTTGAATGGTTATTTTGCAGAAAAAAACAATGAAGTATTTATAAACATATTTTATAATTTTAGTTATTGATCGTAAATATCAGCTTGGTCCGTAATGCTCAGTAGCAGGAATAATCAACAAAGACATGTGGAGTAGTGCATTTTGTTCTGAAAGACACCTCATAGTAACGACTGGTTTTCCGACATTATTAACCCTTCCGGGGTAAACTGAAGTTATGTGCTATGGAAAAAGTGTATATTAGCTTAGTTTGTGATAAGCATGGGCATAAATATAAACAGAACATACTCTGTGCACTGCTGTATACAATATTTCGTGTTATTATAAATTTTAATGTTATATTAATTTAATATTATATTTAATTTATTACTATATTCTATTATTATATAATTTTACGGTTTATTTTTTGAAATCTTAACCACCCGGTTTTCAATATAAGTAGTCAAACTGTTCACACGTAAAATTTCTGTAATCATGAAATATCAATCATTCTGTGCCTTGGAATATTTTTGAAATTGCATTGTTATAGGAGATATAATATAAATACTGCGACTTTTTCTACAAAAGTGAGAATTGCGTGTGATTGACATTTTTCATTTCAACGTAGATCGAAATTATCAGATATATTTATGACAAATATTTTAGTGTATTTTTAAATGTTTAATGTAAAAAGACTTTTTTCCTTCATACTCATATATCATATGCATTACTCTACAAGAAATAATGTCTAAAAATGCAGTTGCCATAAAAACAATTCCTCGGTGATTTTTTTTTTTAACTTGTCATCCGTTATTTAGCCCTAAATCAAGCAATCCATCACACTCGTTTCCATTGCATTCTCCCAAGTATCTATTTCAGTCAGATAAATTTAATATCTTTCTCAAAGTTTGAAAGATAAAGCGACGTTAAGGTCTCGCAAAATTAAGAAGTTTCGCTTAGACGAATTTATTTCAGCTTTTATATGTATTTTTTTGTTCACCTTCTAACTTCTTTAGCCGTCTTTTCCCTAGCAGGCCCAAAAAACAATTTACTGCGCCCGCAAAAGGAAGACTTCAAGCTATTGTGCAGTGAAGCCACTTTCTCTATCCACCCGCTTTTGGCAGCAGAATTTAATAGCTACAAGCTTCTAAGTTATAGGCAGACTGAGTGTTTCCTTTATTGCCGGCCGAAAACGCTTACACCTTGTCTTACACTGACGCATAGAATCCGGCCCCCATACAGCCTGAAACATTTCTCTTTAACTGCCAAAGCAATAAAGGCTGTCTCTAGACTATTTTTTTAGGTGCCGGAAAGTATTGAGGCTTAAAATAGACGTCTGTGAGAGTTGTTTTTAACAGTTCTCTGCTCTAAATTTACGACATGAACTTTTTTACCATCTACTATTTCCAGTTATTGAAGTATTTACCTTTTTTTGTCTCCTTGGGTTTTTATTTCATCTTTGCTTTCTTCGATGTAAGACAAGAAATATTTACGACATCATAGAAAAATTATCGAAGAAATACTTCTCGTCATCTGGAATCGGCTTTGAATAAATTGGAAACAAGTGAGGCACCGCATTTGATTTTGAATTCAGTTGCATACGATATTTTGATCGATGAATTTATTCATTAAAAATTATCAAAGTACATTCCAGGACTGGGCAAATCTATAAAAATTTGCATGCCCAGTTATGCTTTCAACTTGAAAAATAGTAGGCCGAATCATTTTTTACATGCCCAGTTATGCTTTCAACTTGAAAAATAGTAGGCCGAATCATTTTTTACATGTCCAGTTATGCTTTCAACTTGAAAAACCAGTAGGCCGAATCATTTTTTTACATTCCCAAAAATAATATTTCTGAATTTACTAATTTTCGAATTAAAATAAAAAAGTTGATTTGCAAAAATTTATCGAAAGTGATGTAAGAAAACAAAAAAGAACCCAAATTTATTTTAAGAATACAAAAATTAGAAATCAATGGGTTACAAATGAAAAATATCAAGCAAATCACTAATTATAATATTCCGCACTTTGGGCATCAAAATACAAGTTCATAAGTATTCACCTCGCTCTTAGAACCGTAGCTGACTTACGGACCAGACTTGGGTAGGTGTTAAGGGCATAGTCACACCCATTGCTCCCGGGAGGGGGGAAGACTGACACTACACCAGCCCGAGAGCCCGAGATGAATTCCATTATTCTTTTTACCTATGTATTTATTATAGAGAAAGGGCCATAAAAAATAACCTGGTTCAGAGACCCACCATAGATCTCAGCCTATAGGCCCGGTTGCAGGATGTGTTCATGATCTCATCAATCCTCGAAGTATTGAGGTCGTAAAAGTATATCAAAATACGTTCAACATACATTGTGTCATGATTGCCTAACAAATCCTTTTTGTGGAATTCCACGAATGGGCGTGCGCGTAGGGACACTTGCATCATTGCCCATATAAAATTTTTAAATCGAAAGCCTTTAATTTTTTTTGGTTTTTCTATATGGTCTCGTACGTCACAGAGACCTCTGAAAAAAGAGAAATAATTTAGTGAAATAGGGTGAGGGGAAAGTAGGAATACTGTTAGAATCCAGTAGAGAAGAACTACCTATACAAGTTAGTATCTACCAGTAGAGAAGAAGTACATGTGGTCTAACAAAAACCCCGACGTAAAATTTCGCATGCACCAGACATATCGGGCAGATAGATTTTGTCCAGCAAGGTGCATTATTGTTCATTCCTCAGGATGAAACGATGCAATTCTTGAACTTACACATAGTGATGCACATTAAAAATTATAAGAAACATCAGCCTGAAATTGTATGTGCACGTATACCTCTATATATTGAGGGTATTTAAGATGGCTATTTTGTGTACTCTTACATATTGATATTTTTCATGAATTTATTTGGTTTTGAATTAACTAGCTTAAGATTACGAAATTTGTTTTTCTTCCCTGTGCCTATTTGCATAAAAAGCGAGCAGTCAGTTACTAGAGCATTGCTAACTTAACCTACCTTGTGTATTGTGTGCATGAGAAGATATATATATATATATATATATACAGTATATATCCTTTTTTCTTCTATCGGAATAAAAATCAATGCTGCTTATCGATGAAGGTGGTTGGTAGAAGTAACCCGAACTGCATTGTTTCATCGATCGAACTGAGGGCTTCAACAATGCAATTATTGAACCCGGACCATTTTTCATAGCGGAAAAGGGATATCCGTTTAGAAAATAATCTCGAATTTAAAACTGCGGATGCACAATGACTTGAACAAAAATTGAATGGACTGGAGAGGAGGTAAGAATGCGATCTTGAAAGCGGAAAGAATTTTTCTCAGAAAAAAAGGGAGAAAAAAAAAATAGATTTAAATAAAAAGGTAGTCGAAAAAGAGAAAGATCAAAGTTATACTGGCAGAGAGACATTTTTTACACGATTAGATTCCCTTCGTTTTTATAGTATGTCAAGGAAAAACAAGAGCAAAATTTTCTTCCGCAATAAAAAAAAATCAGTGATCATAAATTGTTATACACATTTAGTGCTAAAAAAATTTGACTTCGAAATGATTTTTTTTCACCGTTTATTCCTCTTCATTGCCTCGCCACTTATTTTAAGAATTGAGATATATTTTATGTTTCATAATATTTTCCTGTGAAAAACAGATTATTTATGTTCTTACAGTGAGTTGAGCAAGATAATATACACACTGGTTTTTGTTAATTATTGGGCATTCTAGTGGAGCAATAGTGATCACGTTTCTTATATTTTAAAGGATTTGGACAGTATAGGAATTTCAATAGTATTAAATGTTGTTTTTTTTTTAATTTATCAATTTACATGACGAATTTTATATAATTCAAAAAATAATTAAATAATATATATCAAAAAAATAAATATTAAATTGTGTGTGTGGGAATATTAACGATACTGACGTGGTAATATCGTCCAGATTTCGATGGCTTTTAAAAAATTCAAAATGAATGAAAATACAAAAAGAAAAGATACCCATGGGTGCTTTAATTACGTTATTTCACTCTTATCAACATAATATAATCACTTTTAACGCCAAGCGTTGGTGAAACTCCTTCACAATGTTTTCTCACCAAGTTCCATTTTTGCAACACTAAAAAGCTGCCAAATCTTCTGAAATGAACATAACATGACATGACATGACATAACATGATTCTTATTCTAAAAGCTAGTAATATGCTCTCGACCCTATGACGACAACTCTGTACTTGTGACGTCCATATAAATTCTTATTTCTTTTGATCTGAAAGAAAGTTAAAAGAACGCAGTATATGGACCAAATAGGTGTAAAATATATATTTATTAAATTAAATTTAAAAGGGAATTATGGCAACC
This sequence comes from Pholcus phalangioides, assembly GCF_987345545.1. Taxonomy (NCBI): domain Eukaryota; kingdom Metazoa; phylum Arthropoda; class Arachnida; order Araneae; family Pholcidae; genus Pholcus; species Pholcus phalangioides. The sequence continues at coordinate 36,268,322 of NW_028301600.1, read as the reverse complement.
AAAAGCTGATAAAGTAGGATTTTATGCTGACAATTTTTTTCACGTTAATTCAATGACAATTTTTAATAATATAGAAGGGAGAGAGAAAAAACTAGACAAAAGTAATAATTAAAATATATATAAATAGAATCCACACTTAATATTAACTATATACAAAACCAAATCGAGTGATAATTTCCATTAAAATTTTCCTGTCGATTTATTTATTTGATATATAAATTTGATATCAGGTAAAATTAGTTTTTCATTTCATAATATTTGTTTAAATTTTATTTATTGTCTTTCATTAATTTGTTATTTCGACGTTGCTGTTGCAGCACCTTACTAAATGCAGTTAATAAAACAAAAGGAAAGTTGCTTTCACAATCAAAGGAGTTTCATCTGAGTTTCTGTAAAAAGTTCATAATTGATTGTATAATTAGTTCAGGAGAACGAGTCAGCGAAAAGAATGCTTTAAGAATGACGGAGTAAGTCTCTTAACAAGGGGTGTTGATGTGGGGGAATGATAAACAGGTATGGATCAAGTACCCTTACTTGATCGATAAAAACACGAACGGAACACCTTATGCCATTTAGAAAATCCAGTATTGTCACATCAACAGTGTGGTTACGGAGAACAGGTATTGAAAAAAAACAGAATATAAAGAGAGAAACATTTAAGAGGGCCAAGGTAGGATTTAAAGAAAAATAGAGTTATTTGGCGAGAAGGGGGGGGGGAATGAAGGAAAATAAAACCTCTTATCAGTGATAATAACAAGTGATTTTGTATACATGTACAGACAAACACGCGCGCCTTGTTCGTTCCCAGGGACTTTCATCCAGAATATGGTTAAATAGTCATTTTGAACAATGCTAAGGATATATTTGGAACACTCAATGGCAAAGAATTCTAAATGTGCATATCCCGGAAGGAAACTGTATTTTTCTTGAAATTTGTTCTCGCTGTAGGGGTCGGAATACAGTTTCTGGTGGAGAATCTTGTTGAATATCCGTGTGCAGAGATAGGAAAAGAGGGTATATGTGTTGGGGTTTATGTGAAGATGCATACATAATAATATTTTATAGCTAATCGAAATTTTACGAAGCTATCTAACGGGAGAATTTGCCAGAGTTTAAAAAGAGGAGCCGTATGCTCATTAAATGAGGCAAAGCTAAAGCAAAAGAAAATATTGAGGGTGATGATTCAATTATCAGTGGTCTAAGATATGTTTGAGTAGCAGATGACCATACTTCCAAGCAATACGTTAATTTCGAGATAAATAAAGAAAAATAGGGCATGCGCATTACATAAAAGGGTACGAAATGCTTTGCTTTAGAAAATATGTATATATAGAAGTTTTTAATTATTTGCTATGTTTTAGTATATCATTAGACTATGAAAGATGCTCATCAATTAAGACTCCGAGGTATTTAACCGAATCGACATACTCTAACTCATCCTGTTCGAATTTTATTGGCAATGGCACGGTGTCCAACGGCTTTTGCCAAGGTCTGAAAAGTATGCAAACTGATTTAGAAATATTGGGTTGCAGCTTATTCACTGATAATCAGGTTCTTAATAAGTTCATAACATGGTTGATTTAATTTATGATTTGAGGAATTTGTTTTCCTGAATTTAAAAGGGCTGTGTCATACGCATACATAACGATAGACTACTTTAAAATTTCGTCAGAGCAGGGCAAGTGATTCAATGAGCAAAAAAACTGACGAGCAACTATGGTTTTTGGGCCTCCACAAACACTTTCCGAACGTTTACTTTGGTTACCGTGTTCTCTAGCAATGCGTTTAAGACGTGTTTATGCCTTTACAATGGTTTGCCACTTTTTTTCAATCCTCCCAGTAATGAGAGCTTTTTGAATAGACACCATCATCAGCATCACTTTGAGGGTAAGGCAAAGGATGATCCCATAGAAATCAGTGTTAAAATTGCCGATTTTACTGTAGAAATGTGGAAATTTAGTTGGGTTTTCGGCCACATCAATAATTTTTTTAAAAATTGTATTGAATTCTCGATTTTTGAAATATTGAGTTCGCTTAGAGATACATATGAAGCCCAGAAACTTTTGAGTTGGATATCCATGCAATAACATTGATTTCAACTTTTTTTCTATATCCTCTCAATAACGAAAATTAATGTCTCCGTATTGTCTTTTAATTCATTCATTTCTACATTTCTTTAAATCTAGATTTGTTTCCTTCATGAGTCGCGCAGGAAGTCCTCATATTGGTTACCGTAGACATGGTTTGTATGTCCCTCAAAGAGATGGATATCACGTGATCTCCAAAAAGCCTCACTGAAGAAAACCCGGGCAGCGCCGGGTGTTATAGCTAGTAAACATATAAAGTATAAGGAAAGATTCGTTCTTTATAATAATGCATAAAATATGTATGACCAGATTTGAAAAAGGTTACTAGAACCATCTGACTGATGAAAAGAAAATAACGAGTTTCCATATTTTTTTTGTAGTTTATCCGTTTTATATCAATATTTATTGCAGCCATATTATCGAAGTATCCACATGTTCAAGTTTTGATAATAATTCAGTCCTAGTTTATTACTATTATATATTATTTTATACTGGATATAAAAATACTATCCAGTATTTCATGTAAAAAAACCTGAAATATAGTTTCTACACTTCTCCAATTCAGCAAATACATATATACTCTTATATATATGTATGTGTGTTGTCGTTTTTCTCATCAGCTCTTGCCCTCACGTCGGAACGAAATGGCGAAAAATGTTCACCATGCACGTGAGGTCAGCGTCGTAACGATAAAAAGTCAGTATGGAACATCCAACGCAATGACAGCCTGTGCCATCATCAAACTTAATGGAAAATAATGTCTTCTACTAGGCGTACTTTTTCCCCAGTCACAAAAAGAAGGGAATGGAACAATGCGAGGACTTTTGGAAGTGATCATATATTTGACATCAATTCATATCACAATGCGTAGAAAAACATTTTTCTCACTCCATAAAGCTTCAAACACAAACGGGATATCAGAGTTTATTGGAGTTTATTGCTGTGTATCTAAATGTTGATTTTTATTTTGAGATGTACTTCATGTCAAAGGGATATATATCCTGAGAAATTGAGACAATAGAAAAATATAAATTCAATATAAAACTGCTATAAAATGACAGTTGGCAATGTCTCGCAACAGCGTTCAGTATTCTAGATGGAGTTAGTAATATCTAATGTTGCTTCGAATACAACCGTGCACAAAAATAATGACGAGTGGGGCAGTGCACTCTCCCAGAGCAGATACAAAAGCGATATACACATAAATTATATAGGTTTTCTTACATGATTAAAAAAATTAAAGCACTTCTCTCTCTGTGGAGTAAATAAACAATGCACGTCTTGTAACACTAACATTTTATAAATACGACAATTTTCAGTTTGGTGTATGTCTAACTTCATATTCTAAATTACTCTAAGATGCGGAGTTTCCTTCTTACGGTAGAGTTGTCTGAAGCTTCAAAAGACACCTATGAGATTAATGACGTTGTTTCAGACATCTCACGTGTGTGTTCCAAAAATGATCTCTGTTTTGAATTGAGAAAGATAATCATCGCACGCGAGTGTTGTGTGTGTATTCTCTCTCTCTCTCTATGTATCTAGGTTTTCTCTCTCAACGGATTCTGGAAGACGACGAGAACTATACTCCATCAACATCAATTCAGGGTCCATTCTGACAAATAAAGAGATGGAAAACATCATGCCAGATACACAGGTCATCTTTTAAAGGTCTAGGGATATGTGAACACATTCGTATGCACCACCCACACAATAATTCCGGGACTTCTAAAACGAGCGGGTTCACACATGTATGTGGTGAGAAGGTTTTAGAGACCGGATGCTTCTTAGATTGATAATAGATTAAAAACTATATTATAAGAAAAACCGGTGATCATCCATGAAGTTAATACTGGACATCGCATACCCATCATCCCGATTCTGACGTTATTTGCACCAGGTCAACGGAGCTTTTAGGTTATCTGCAATTAATTACAAACATTCTGCAGGCTTACAGAAGACCATGATATGTTTCTTAAAACGTTCGTACTCGGTAAAAATTCGAAATGTTCTTTCAGTACAGTAAAGAAGTCTATAGTAGGTATTGTGGCCACTCTCTTGTCAGTTATTCTCTATTCTCCTTCTGGACTTCTTGGCCTTTAATATCAATTACTGAACTTGAATTGGCATTGATATACATTGACATCTTGTGGGGAAGCGTCGAGACACATTTTTATCTTGTCATAATCACTATTAAAGTCTGAATTTGCAAGTGTGTTTAATGTGAACTTCCCCTGAAAAACTGTACTTTCCTTTATTTTCCATTCACATTCTAGTCCACAAATAATTCTGACGCGCGCAATAAAGCATTCATATCAATGATTTATCACGCAATACAATGTATGATTGATCAATCAATCATACTCTTGTAAGCTAAATTCACTTTTGATCAACAACTACGGAATCATCACAATGAACCTGAGATCTTTTTCCTCCATCATCCAAACACTTCAATTTACGATTGGCCAGGCATCTATTTTATGGAGTGGACTTGCTTCCTTTTAGAAATTTTAAGCTGGTTTGGTCGCAAGTAATCATTTCTGCTCACTATTTTTTAGGTCACTATCTTTAATTTTTACACATGATGAATAATGTCAATGCACATTTTTTAAGAAATTACGGTCAATTTCAAGTATGATCGATTCTTTTAACCCTTTCAGGACCAAAAGTATTTATGGGCTAACACAGTTTTTCGATATTGAAATGAGTTGATTGATGATTCATTATGTATCTATTTAACATGAAGCATCATCATTATGAGGGAAAAATGCATAGGTTTCATAGAATTTCATGGGATACGTGTCTCTGTGGACGTTAAAGATTGCAAATGAACTAAAGTTACTTAAAGCTACTCACATTCATTTCGTGGATTTGAATTGCATTTCACCTAGTAAAAACTAGTAAACATGGAATTTAGAAAATAAAGCATTTCGGGTATTCAACGAAGAAATGTTCGTATTCCGTTACAGAATAAATTTTATCCTGCCAAGAATAAAATGATTGAAAATATAATAAAAATTTGATATAAAATAATATCAATAATTTCTGTTTACGTGCAAAACCCAGATTCAACATTGGAACACATGTGTCCGTTGGTCCTCAAAGAGTTAAAATCTGAACAGTCTGTTCATATTTAGAGCAAGTAAAAATGTGTGCATTCAGTTCAGTGAGTGATTTGTTTCAATACAATGAAGGTATTAAATTTTTCTCTGTGCTCATATGGTTGAAGAAAATCATAAGAAATACAATCGAATCTTGTTATAACAAACTACAAGAGACTGGAGAAATCACTTCGTTATAACGAAATTCCGTTGTAAAGTGATTCCAGGTTTTTGCATTGTTCCTATGTAAACTTATCTGAGGGATTAGAAAAGTATTCGTTAAACCGAGAGTTTCGCTATAACGGTATTCGACTTTAGTCATTTTATTTCCAGATTCGTCGTCAAACATCATACATAAAAGTATTTTGAAGAATGATGGTAAGTTTCACCATGTATACTCCCCAAAAAAAAAAAAAAAATGCAGGAGCAAAAATCAACGGGTGCTTCGGTAAATGTTGAGGTTATCGTTACGTTACAAATAGGTAGAGAATTTTGAAGGGAAAGAAGACTAACATTTCTTGAAACATGAATCTGGCTCCATTTGACGTATCATCAGCTTGAGGGTAGATTATCTTGCTCTCGTCCTCTCTTTCACAGCACACATTTGGGGCGGCTCTGTTGGCAAGTCGGTAAGTTACTCATACTGCTTGCGAAGACAGTGTAACCACGCTTTATGGGATCCATATTTCATCCACCGCGCGCTTCAACTCCTCGGGTTATTCAGCGACGTATAGCGATTTCAGCAACATCGACCTGCTCCTTCTGGAAACAAGCCAGTCAGGTTGGATTTATGCGTCGAAGGAGTAATATACGCGTATATATATACATCTTAATGTTATGGACGGCTCTTCAAACGTATTTTATCTCACGTTGTTATTCGCAGATATTTCATTTAAGATGTTTCATAAAGAAAATTTTTGGAGGTCGGAAGAAGAAAATGTTTTCTTCTAGTAAACGATTAACAAAATCGTTCTTGTTCGAAAAGAAATGAAATAGTATCCAAATATTAGTTTACAAATAGAAACGCGCCAGTTCAGAATAATCATTTTTTTCATTAAATTTAAATATAAAAAAAAGCTGTTTGTATGTGGTTTGTTGATCTTGTTATGTTAGTTAATCTAGTTAAAATGTTTAAAATCTTGCTAATGTCGTGATAACCATTATCTCCTTAAAAATATTTAAAAACTTCTGAAATCGCATAAGTAGAATTATTCTCATTTTAAAAATAAAGAAACACTTTTTTTCTTCGCTTTCCCAACATCTCTTTCTTACCTCTTTTTCATGTACATGAAACTGGTGCGTCACGATTTTAGTTTATACTGATGGCACCCAGACGTTAAAACATAAATGTAGATATCACTCCATTTCCATGCTTTTATTAACCAATCGAATTAGAGCTTTTTTGTAACGTAGAAATATCTCTTAATTACACGCACTTTCTTTGTGTCTTTGAGTGTGTAAGGCATCGCATATAAGTAGATCGCTCGGGTGCGCTCATAATTCTTGAGTAGGAGACCCCCCTTTAAAATCATAAAAATGAAAATGTAGTACCGTATTCATTGCCTCTTGGCCGTCCCTTGGCCAAAGGAGCAAGTGGAGATGAGCAGTACCTTGGTGTGTCCCAATTTATTTGTGTGTGTGTGGCATTTCATGTATTTCACATTAGGAAAATCTATTATTTAATTATTTTAAATCATGCGCATTAATTAATTGATTTAATTTAATCTCGGTTCAAGACGCAGTTGTATATGAGTTAAAAAAATGTTGGTTTAATTATGTTTGAACAATGATAATTAATGCATTTTGAAATACCTAAAACTGGATTAAAAGTTAATAACTTGCGGCATAAACAAACGTAATGTTTCCGAGTTTTTAAATGTGTATTGTTTGTTTTGTTTCAAAATGTTTGCTTTCGGGCACCTAATCGTGACACTAAACAAATTTGAATAGTTTTTACCTTGAATTTTACATCCAGATTCTCTCAATTTGGCGTGATTTTATAAATCTTTCAACATGTAAAATTTCAGAATTTCATAAAATTCTTGAAAAATTAAAACTACAAGAAATGAACTCTTTCTAGATAAAAAAAAAATATTGTATTTATATAGTCGTATTTTACATTTAAACGACACTTGAAGATGTGCACTTTCTAAACATCAGAAACATTTAGAAAAGAAACAAGTATAATGGGGTTTATTTTTGACCATGTATTTGCCATGTATATTCAAATATACACGAGACCATAGAGAATTAATGTATCACGTTTGCTCGTGCCTCTGATTCGCAACGAAATTTAATCAAAATAAAAATAATATATATTATCTTTCATTTTAGATTTTTCTATACATTCTGGTGTTATGTATGATATAATATATAGACTATAAGGGAAAAGAAATTTATCTTATGTAATTACATTGCGAAGTTTCTTGATATTTCCTAAGAACGAATTGCCGCATTGTACAGGGAATCACAAATAGCCTGAAGAATCTGATTCCGAAATTGTAAACCAATTGTTCTCGACTGCATTCTTGTAATCGTTATATTGTTTCTTTGTTGTTGTTTTTTCCCTATCTTATTTCTGACATAAATACGATTACTACTAGTAGTATTAAGGAACTTTTCTCTGGCATTTTTTTCTTACTTCCAGCAGCTTTACCTCGATGTTTCGTTTGTTTGTATCAGAAATTAGATATAGAGCATTCGATGCTATATAAGGTGAAAGAGAAAAGAGAATTTAAGTCTCTCTTGTCGTGGTATGCGATATCTCTTTTCTTAATAACAGTTCTATCGGAATTTCTTTCTGTGTTCCTTTGAAGTGAATTGGACTTGACATGATGTTCATTATATTCTCATTACACTTTTACTAATATTGTCCGAAAAGTTCAGCAAAGAATAGGGCTTACGATTTGTACGGATTATGCATTTCTAAACCTTCGATAATGTAGAGTCATATAAGATGGTTCCGAGTGCAAATACAATCGAACTTGGTTGATTCAAAGCTTAAGGATGAGAGGGGGGGGGGCAGTAAAAAAATTGAATTATCCAATTCTTCAATTTATAGAGGACAACTATACTTCACTAAAATATCAAAAACACTTAATGATTATAAAAAAGTATTGAACGCTATTACTTACTATGTCAGTTTTCTTATTGTTGCAACAAGTGTTTGTATAAAACATAAACAACCAAGAAACCTATTTAATTTGCAAGTTAGTAATTTTCATTTATTTTCTTTTGGGGGCTCTTAAACATTGCATAAAATCTTCAAGTTGATTCGAAAAATGGGAGATTAGATTTTCAAGCATCGACAACCTTATTTTCTGTGCCATATCCGTAGCTTCTGAAAGGTGTGTGAATACGGTTTTCAAACTAGTAGCTTTTTAGATTCATTTTCGTCCTCTTCATTAGAATACTTAACGCGACTTTTTATTCGCTACTTCACCAATGTCCGCATCCATTAAATCAACAATTTTTTTAATAGTTAAACTAGAGGTTTTTGGACAGAAAAAAAAATATTGCTAAGCTGCATTGTTATTCCAAAATGAAACGAGCAAATAATGCTAGAGAGCCATAAACCTCAAAACATTTTACCAGACAAGTGACTGGGTTCAGCACTCCAGCTTAAAACATACCGTCTGTAGAACAGTGATTACACACAAAGTTTCGTTTTTCCTGAGTAGTGGCGATTTCATCTGCGGACGTTGGCAAGTCCTGATAAAGTCATTCAAGATCCGGTTCAACACCAGCAGTATTGGAAAGACAAAAGACAGTGTGTATGGGAATGATAACGAAAATATCGCTTTTCACAGCCACAACAAAAAATATTCAGATCTGGTTAATTGAATTTTTTTAATGTTTTCATGCTATATTTCAGCAAAAATCACGGAATAAAGGAAAATATGAGCAAAAGCTAGCCAGGAATTCAAAGAAAAGAGTTTTTTGCATATGCGACATATTTGGAAAAAAAAACTAATCGACCGAAAACGTCAGGAAAAATATCAAACTAAACAAATAATTTTAACATCAAATTCATAGGAAACTCTAGGGCATTCCTGAAATTCGAAATATCCAAAGTTCGAATTAGCCAATAGTTTGCCCGTATTTTTCAATATATATTTAACAAGTATAGATACCCATCTCAACTACTACATAATTATTTGATAAAGTTTTGTGACGAAGAAAGAAATGTAATATAAGTATAGATATGGAATATATATATAGATAGATCACAAATAAATCCGCTATTTCTGAGCCAAGTGGGGGAATTGAGCAAAAGACGGGAAATGATGTCTCACAGTCGAACTTCCAGTGGGCTTTTATTCTCCATTCATATAGCTATACTAGAATGAACAACGACACTCTGTTCATCTAGGTTCTCATTTCTCGGGTACTATTGACAGTTGGTGTATTATGGGTCCGACATGCTATATCGGAATGACCTCTTTGGTTTTGGTCGTTGAACAGAATAAATACCTGGCATACGGAAACATAATCCTTTCTAGATCTGAATGTTCTATCTCTTGTCAGGAGTTTTGTGTTCAGGTTCGTCGCATAATTTCCTGTTCATTGATCAGGAATAGCGTGATTTAAAAACTTTTCAACTCCACTTGGGACGCGCTTTGTTTTTTTATTTAGTTCGTATTTCCAGCGTTATTTGGAAATTAGCCAAAATGATGCATCGTTAAACATTAACATTTTATCTTTAAAAAAAAAAATTATAAGCGATTTCAAAGCATAGTATTTTTGGAATCATTGATTTTTCACTCGTGTAATATACAGAAAGTGGTATTTAGAATGAGTAGAGTAATTTCGAAAACTGCTCACGAGAAAAAAGAAAAAACATAGCTATCACTTCAGTAAGTTTTGGAAACAACGGTGTTGCAATTTAAAAAATTGATATGAGGATTGTTTTTGAATAAGTTGCTTTTGTTTTCTCTCCATTATATATTTTTTGATGTTGCTCGATATACAGTGTTTTTTAACTGTGGGTTATCCGTAGAATTATTCTATTTTAGGTCCCGCAGTTTTCCATAAAATTGCGGAAAAACATGAATGGTGTGACATTCGATTGACCGCCGTGACGATCTAAATCTTTGATTTCTTTTTCTTGATGCATCAAGGTCTATTTATTGTAGAAGACTTATAGTAGATTGTCCATATACTGTGCAGACTTTTGTAAACACTACACTGTTGGATCACCAATGCCGCATGATTCACCAATGAGTTTCATTTCTCCAATCAAACGTCTTTTCTGCGTAAAAAGTGAGACATGACAGATGGAGGGGGGTGTGTTTATTAGATTTATTAGATTTAAGTGTGTGTAGTTAGATTTTATTCTGTGAGTAGGAAAAATTATACCGTTATTTGGGAGTTAATGTTTTGGGGCATTGATTAAATACATAGGACTGACTAAACGATTTAATTACCACCGGGCAGTCAAGTGGTTAGGGAGCTAGCCTCTCATTGTGTAGGTCTGGGTTCGAATCCTAGTTCTGGCATGGATGTCTACTAATACTAATAAATTTCCTTTACAGATCATACGAATCTCTTGAAAATGCATGAATGCATGTTACTTAATGGGAAATACTAGAAAATTGCAAAAATTGGAGTTACGCTTTTCGGGCTTTGGTTTACCGAAATTATAAAACAGTTATAGAAGAGTTTTGGTAGAGAGACGCATGTTACTGAGTCAGATTGATTCTAAGCTCACTGCAGGCAATGACTACTTTTATGTCATAATTTAATATTGGTGATCAGCAATATGTCATAATTGGTGATATGCCATAATTTAATATTGGTTCAAACAAAATTTGAATAGGAGCTTGAGCCAGACAGACAATTGTAATACTTGGAAGGTTTATCACTCCATCAAAAAAAAGTTAGACTTTGGAAATTTCAGAAGGAAGTTATTGGTATTTGTTATCTTATACGTATTTTTAACTCACGTTAATTGGGCTATAAGAATTGAATCCCTCATAGGCAAAAAAAACCGAATTGTTTCTTTCCCTCTCCATCAGCTAATTTTATCACTCTACAGAGAGAGCGTAAAATTTGCAAAGTCTTTCTCGGCTCAAAAGACTAAAAATTTGCCAATATTTCGCTTGTCTGACTAGCATAAACAACCACATCCTCCATCTCCCATGAAGTTAATGAGTCTTAAAACTCTCGTTTGTTATTGATGCAACTTCTGAATGATAGTTTACGTGCAATCCATGACAACCGGTTTATTAGATTGCGCCTTGCCATTATCTCCCTTCAATTGTTGATTAAGGCAGTTTGGCGAACAAGGGATTTTATCGCCACGCGTGGCACCGACACACATGCATACACCTCTTCGACGCCCTAGTTACTTCCTATCGCAGAACGATGTTATTGCCTTGTTGAGTCGCTATCAGATAGCTTCGTTAATGACGGCTTTTCTACATTGCCCGCTCCTCTCGTCGATGCTGGCTGCTCCTGCTCACAACAAACAAAACACATGACAAAATGCTGTGAATTCTGAATAGATAAATACTCTGATAATGATAATTGATTTGAATAATTGTTTTGTGTTGCGTGATTCTTTGTATACTTCTAAGAGAAAATTTAGGTGTCAGCTAAATTATTTCATGTTTACATACGTTCTTAGTTTTTTCTTCCTCTCCTTAGGTTGTCGCATGCTTAATTTCTCGGAGATGGTTCCCACTGTCCATAATGATATACATAGTTTGTGTACCTAGTTAAAAGATTAGTATTCATCTGCTTCGGACACTTCCGTAAAATTTTAGAAAGATTTTTCTGAATTTTAACTTTATTAGTAATTTTCCGTTGTCTCTGTTTTTATTTTATTTCAATAGCATACCTTTATTAACTGATTTTATCGAGTATGTCTATTTTGTGAAATAATGCATAAACTATTATTTTGCATAGTTGCGAACCTTGTTAACAAAAAAAATCGTTGTTGGAGTAAGTTTTATATAAATGTGGATCTGGGCTGGTTGCCCCAGACGAAACGGGGTTAGTTGTCTCATGTGACTGCTTACCCTATGGTAATTATAGAGTGTTAGTTTGCCTTCACTTAGGTCGATTTCTTTCAATATTTGGGTGCAATGAAAGAATAGTACTATATCATAGTGAATTCATCAACTATATTTCTTTGCCTGAGAAATTAAAATTTCAGAGAATATTCTGATATTGTGATTCAATGAAGTGAGACACATAAACGATATTCATATAAACCTTAAATAATCAATTATTTACGTTTTTCCCCCCCATTTATATGGCCAGATTGACAATAAAATAGAGTTGAAAAAGAGAAATTATGATCATTTTTATATAGCTTATTTAGTTCAAACATTTTCAATGCTTTGTAATGAATGAATACCTAATTAATGTTCTGTGACAACGTACTCTATTCTCTGTGACAGCTTGCCCCGTATATGGGATTGGCTGTCAAACTCGACAAGAAATTTTTAAAAATTTATACTTCATTTATGTGAGTGGTTTATTTTTGTATCCACAAACAGCTCTAGTATATATATACACGTCAATTCTTCAGATTTGATGTAGATGTATTTTAAAAGTGACGCAACTCATAGTAGCATCCATCTATTGATGCATATAAAACTGTTCGTGTTTCTAACTGGTGACTTTCTGTGATCATAAACACCGGCGCGTTCGAAATAATATGTTACTGCCAGAACCAGAAATTGGCCAGCTCACGAATTGACCAATTTCGTTGTAAATTAACCCTGCCAATGTCCGAAATTCGGGCTTTGGCCAGCCAGTTCACGAAGTGGTCATAGTGACGGACAGTGGTGGTCGGTTGAAGTTGGTATTTTGTGGTTCCCAACTTCGAGGCGAGAATGAGTTCTCCCCTTTAAAGTCTCGCCACAGAAAGCAACAGGCGTACAACGGTAAAACTTTTAATCAGTACACTTCCCTCATAGTTAGAAAATTTGATGACAGGTGGCAGCACAATACACATAACGAGCATTAAACAAAAGAAATTTATTAGGTTCACAACACGGACACGCACATAGCAACATGTACCAATTCGTTACAAGTTCCGCAGTGGGATATGTACGAGGTGCATGTGTGGTTTAGTAGTAGTTGTAGCCAGTTCACGAAGTGGCCGGAGACCCCTAGCCAAAGTCCAATTACAAAAGACTTGTTTCGGGTCTCTTTTTGATAAATATGTCCACGTCAGCTATGGCAACCCATCAGACCACCTCACCATGCGGTAATTATTTATTGTCTTCAAAATTTGACAGAAAAGAAACTATATATCTATATTATTAGTTTCACATAGTTTTTCTCTCAAATTTCTTTTCTTTTTCTCTCATTGCATGTAGCTAATCGAATACAACTGCTATACAGGGTGTTCGCTCTTATCGTTGTCCAATGACTATTTCTTGAAACGTTGAACTTTCAATGTTCAGCCAACATTCAATTGAAAAAGAAAATGTTTCAAATGATAAAATTTTTATACGGTCCAACTTCCAATTAGATAGTTGTCCTGTCTCTCCTGAGGCCCACCAAAATAGAGCGCGATATTCGCTGAGATATTTGAATTCGAAATCGGATTAGAAAAGAGTATCCAAATAACCTGTAGTACTCAGATATGTTATACATATTGCAAGGGGTTGTGTAGTTATTAAAATAAATAAATAAATAAATAAATAAATAAATATATATATATATATATATATATATATATATATATATATATATATATATATATATATATATATATCTTATCCAATCCCACTGTACCCGGAAACTCAATCAAAAAGTTGTTGCCCTGTCTCTCTTGAGGCCAACAAAACATTTCCACGTTTCTAAGTGCAATATTCACTGAGATAATCCTTATTCGAAAAACGGAGGGAAGGTGGCTAAAAACAGCATTAAATAACGTTATTTTCCCCCAACTCTCCGCCGTTTTTCGAATTCGATTATCTCAGTGAATATTACACTTAGAAACGGAGAATTTTTGTTGGCCTCAGGAGAGACAGGACAACAACTTTCTTATTGGGTTTTTGGGCACACGGGGACTGTATAAAAAGTTATTTTTTAATTGTAATAACTAGACAACCCCTTGAAACATGAATGACACAATATGGATACCTTTTCCAATTGGACGTGTGCCTCCATAATGAATGATTCTACAGTAAAATATCATAAGCACTGTTACCTATGCACCCTGTACATAGCCATGTATTACACGTTGGCGATTAGAAAATGGATTTGGAGCCAACCCGACCGTCTTATATCATTTCATTTCATACCGTCTTGCATCAGCACATCGAATTTTGCCAGAGATCTGCCACTTCGCGAAGTGGTTGGCCAAAGCCCTCATCATTTTTGAAAATCGGGCTTTGGCCAAACCTCTCCGCGTTTTCGAGAACTGGCCACACTTCAGGCTTTAGCAGTTATATATACAAAAACTAACTTATGGTATTGCTTTTGATCATGCGTGTTTCAGTCGATGTTTCTATTGAGAAGTGGGCTGTTATAAATACCCCGTCATAACCAGGTCAGAAACATGAGCAGTATAATTAGATAAAAACTGTTTTGAGTCGAGTCGTTTATCATCAATATTAAGGTGCGATTTATATGTTTAATAAATTTATATGTACTAGAAATTACATATCAATCAACACTGAATGGCATGGTCAGTTATGTAGTGCATTGCCAATGAATGTCTATCCTCAAATCAAAAAACTGATCCACCAACTGTTGAAAAATAGTCGATTCTATATAACGTTGGTGTATCCATACCAATCTTTGATCACTTATTTTGTTACCTGATCATACAAAGTTGACCATGTCTCGCATCATGCAGATTCAATGCATACATTAAAACTTAGATGATGTGGAACGACACTATTTTAAATTAATTCGTTTCTTGCTCCCGATTTAATGAAATGCGGGAGGCGGAACGATGTCAAAGAAAACTAAGCGAGTAAAAAATGTACACTGACTACCGGGAGGGTAAGAAAAAAAATTAACATTCTGCGCATGATCTATCAACATTGTGTTGAAAGTAATTAGTCTTAATAAATGACGGAGAAAGCTTCTGGAATATGCCTTTTTTCTTGTTCAAACCCTTACCTAGCATGATTTTTAATGGGAATTTAAATGGCTGGCGCTTCATCAATTTTTTCTTAGTGAAGCTGTTTTTTTTTTCTCTTTTTTGGACTAGTTTTCTTGCACTTAATCATTTCCTCTTGCCTACCTGAGCTCATATCTGTTCATAAAGAGCGAGTGAAAGAAATCGGAAAAGACCAAGTAAAATGTAAGAGCTCAATAAATCGTTAGGTGTGTTCATACACTTATATCATATCCCAGGGGATGTTCATTTACCAAAGATACGGGAGCAGATAAAGGCGTCAACCGGAAAGATAATAATCTGTGAATGACACTTTTTCATGTTGAAGGTCTCTTGTGATGCACTTTGCATTCATTTAACGACCTCTGTTGAACATTTATACTTGGCATGTAGTTTTATCCGTAAAAAAAAGCAAAATAAACATACAGATCTCTAAAGATTTGTCTGATTTATCAATCCAACATGATACTGTTCGATATGCAGGTAATTTTGATTTCTAGAGCTTTTCTTTTTCGGTATTGCTCCGCTATGTCTTTAGGATCAAGTACAGGCGTATCGTCCTAAGACAACGTTCTGTCACATTCGAAGGGATTACCGAGCCAGAGATTTAGTATCGGCTTAAGCCAAAGTTCCGAAACATTTTATTCCATCGTCTCCTTTCACCAGAAATTTTTTTCTCTCATCGCCCCCCCCCACCAACTCAAGTGAACCCATAGGATCCTATGTTAAATCCATAGCTTCTGTCGCCACCCCCCTGGGCAATTCCATCGCCTACCAGGGGCGATATTGCCCAGTTTGGGAAACACCGGCGTAAACCATGGCCACATTCGTGCCAATGCTGGCCCAATAGTCATTCGAAAATATTTTGCTTCCAATATTTGTCTTTTACTGACGAAAAGAAGCGGCATAGCTTGGTCCAATATTCTTTGGCGAATATTTGCGAAGAACAGCAGAACCAGTTTTTCCAGAACACACTCTTCGTTTTGTGACTCTGTTGGCGTTCTTCGACGAATGCGTGGCCAAGGGGAGTGGAAGACCGTGAATGCAGGCGCCACTTTTAACTTCAGTTGGAAGCTGTAAGGTACTCGACCAGACTTCCAATTCCTTCCAGTATCAAACATTTGACGATCATTGTCAATGGTGGAGCGGCCACACTACTTGCCCATGGAACGTATTGGGCCAGCCTTGATACAGGTGCCACACTTGGCCATGGCTTTACGCTTTGGGCAGCGTTGCAATTCAAAATAGATGTAGTTGAATCAAAAAGGTTAAGTAAAAGTGAACTTTGAGACAATTATCGTTTTATCCTGGAATAAGAATGACACACGTTGCCATACGACTTCGTTTTTTGCAATTTCTTAGAAATGGAAAGAAAGTGAAATTATAAACCAAAAAAAAACGTCATCTTGTGGGCCACGTCTACATTATAACAAAAATAAATCGTCTCTGTACACGCATCATATAAACACACGATGTTTCCCGAGAGGAGCAATAATTTTAATTTATGGTCTTCTCCACAGGTAATTACTTTTGTGGGTGATATCATTGATTAAAAAAAAAGTTGCACGCGGATATTCTGCTCCAGAGATAATTGCTACATTCTACACTAACTTTACATTTTTCTCATAATTTCGGAAATTGTCGAAATATTTTTTTTTTGAAAGAACCACGATGAAAATGACAAAAAAAAAACAAACGATGTGATATAAAAATACTCTGAAACTTTCGCTGCTATTTGAGTTGGAATTAGGTTTTTTTAAATAAAGAATATGAACAAATATATCTATAAAAATTATATCATCTAAGATAAAATATATTTTTCAAATACTTATGACGTATATAACTGTTTCGTCTGTCATGTGATCAGTGCAATGTTATTTTACTTTTTTGAGAGACATTTCTATCGATTTTGAAACAGCAGTAATACAATTACTTTAAATTCATGTAAAGTATTTTCATTTCAAATTTAACCAGTATTATCAAGATGCCCAAACAGAACGAGTGGGATTAAGCGATTCTAGTACGAGACTATACAAACAATCTTATAGTTTAATTATCCATAATCTCCTAAGCACAACGTTAAGTACATCCTGTATAATTTATTGCAGATAACCATTTGTTGAATTTATTTTACGCTTTGTTAGGACAAAGAAAATACATTTCTACTGAAATTAAACAGTATTATAACGGCCTTATATAAATTTTCGAGATAAAGTGATTTGTTGGACAAATCCTCATGTAATATTCATCTTAGCATTATATACGTACAATATATCCGAATTATGTTTGTACTATTTGTAATTATAGTCATCAAATATAATGATATTCAAGAGCTTTAGTGGCAGGTTTGTGCAATCTATTTCATGCTAGGTACACCCAACTTTCGGGTACTAATAAACCGATTGACTCATTTTCAGTTTGTGTTATAACTGTTATCAAATTGCCCTTTTTTAGCTTAAAACAGAGTATGTGTAGAAAATTTGTAACATTCAAGAACGATGAAGCAAATGCTGATGTACTTGAGTGCAGGTAATTGAACATTATGATTCTCAGGATTTTTGAACCTTATTCCCCTGCATTAGTCAGCATACCGTGAAAACAGGACACCAGCTTTTTTTTTTTGTGTCTGGTCCATTCCCGGAATATCGGGAAAAAGCGAGGTCAAGAAGAATCACGGAATATATTCAAAAACCGATATCAATTTACATTAATTCTGAATAAAAATGCAAAGAAGAATAAAATAGTAATTTTTCACTGTAGCAATTGTGTTTTGCCCAGAAATTTGATAACTATAATAAAAATTTAGCATTCACTTCTTGGCCTTAATTAGCCTAACTACGTCAACCTGATCGGAAACACAGAAAGTGTATTCTGCACGTTTTTTTATGTGTTTAAAGACTGAAGAAATATGTTATTGCTTTTGAATTTTACCAAATTTTGCAATGAATTTTTAGTTATCTACGCTAAGGAATATGAATAGTATTCAACATTTTTAATAAACCAAGATTTATGGTAGCAAAAACAAAAATAAAGCTAGAGCTACATAAAGCAGTTCGTAAAAAAAAAAAAAGAATCAAAATATATTTTAAAAAATTCAGATTTCAATTCAAATCAGTTGCAATTTTCAATTTGAGTTCAAATCAGCCAATTCAATCGATTACCAGAATCCAAATATTTAAGAATTTTCCGGTATCTGTGACTAGAATTTCCTGGCATTTGTTGGATAATTAGGAGGAATAAGGTCATTACTGCTTATGTATATCGGATATGAAATGTTATATCAATACTAGCAAAATATAGATAGTCCCTCTGGGTACACAATCACCTTAATATAAATTGGTAACTATTAAAATTAAACAATAAAACTTTTCCACGCGTATTGCTGAGATCGCAATAATTTCCAAAACATTTTCAGTATCAAGTTTCAAACAAATACATCACCTAGAACATTCCACAGTCAATATTTCTAATAATGAATAAAAAGGTATCTCTCTCTCTGATTATTACTTGGATTTAAAAGCAATTTTAACTGTGTTATTGTCATTCAGCAATTATCTCGAAAAATAATTTCAAATAATTGATTCATTTGTCAACAGCATTTAAAAACAATTATTTATTAGAAATTCATTGAATACCAACAGCAACAAAAAAAAAAACTTTTAAATTAATTTTTGATTTCATTGAAGTCCATACATACAGCAGCGTTGTTGGTCCATCATCTTAAAAAGTATGCATCGAATCAGTAGAGTTTTTTTTTGATAAAGAGCTTGCAAGTATAACCTGTATTTTGAAATGAATAAAAAAGATTCCGATTCCCATTCATGGAATTAAAAGGAGGTATAAAAGAAATGGAAAAAAACCGTTAATTATGAGTCTTTTATCTCACTTTGGGAGCATGCTTTGACTTCAATTATCATTTAAAGGCTTCCACATTTTTCTTCCACATTCGCTTGATTAAAACTGAAAATTTTCAATGAGATAGAGAATGAATACGTTGAATAGCGATGAATTTTTAAAGTGAACGAGATTTTAATGAAATTATCGTTTACGCGTCAAAATTTGCCTTTACGCTTTATCTTTATTTATTCATGGGAAAAATTTTTGAAAGCATTGTACTCATGCGAAAAGTATGCCTTTTTCTTCTTATTATTTTTTTTTTTATCTTGTGGGAATGACGTTTTAAAACTGGATTTCAAAACTTTCTTTGGACTAGCTATTATTAGCGTATCAAAAATACTTGCAACTTTCATAAACTTCTGTGGTTTGAGTTCTGATTCTTGAGGCTCTTGTTGTTGTTGGCAGTTAGGCTGTGATATAAAATTTTTCTTCTTTACATAGACAATTTGGTTTTTCCCCTCATTTGATGTTTTGTCACGGCATATTTCTGTCACTCTTGGATAAATTTGAATGCATTTCTATCCGCATGCATGTTTAATCACTTTTACCGAAAGCGGAACAATGTCTTGCTGTTTATATCATTATATATATTTATAAGAGTTTTTTTTCTTGTCTGCGATTGTGTATATTAAAACTTGCGATTTTAAAACAAATATATGTACCTGGGATCCAGAAGAGCGTTAAAATTATGATTTCACAGGATATCCAGGAAAAGAATTTATTTTTTTTTAGCATAGGCCATGAATTAATCCTTTATGGTATCAAGAAATACTTTTATTTGGTCTTAATGTTTCACGTCATTAACATGGCACATTAAACTGAAAAATATTATGTAAAATGCAAAACTTGGAATTCTGAGATTGAAAAAGGACTTTTTAGGTTTACAAGGACGTCTTAGGTTTCTAAGGGATTGATGGATCTATGGGATTGATGAAGGTTTTTCATGTGATTGATTTTCAGTGTAGATTCGTTGCCTCTGTAGTCTAGTGGTCTAGGACGTTCACCCGGAAAGAACGTGGGTTCGATTCCCCGCAGGGGCAGTTGAATTCTCTCTCTTTCCAAAATATATCTTCGCATCAGCCAGCTGTTAAAAATCTTTGTATGAATAGCGAAGAGTGACATCATCTTCGGTTAGAATACGTTTACTACCTTAGGGTCTGTACAAGTTAAGTTCTTTTTATATAGTGTTTTTTTTATTACATTTTGACACTTTGTATACTCGATAGTATCTAGTTGTGGTTCTATTTTGATTTTTTTTTAAATATTTTTCATTTATTTGTGAAAATTTGATAATCAGGTATAAGTAATTTTGCCTTATAGAGGCACTATTATTTGAGATCCTACCTGCTATTTAATTTCCGAATATTGTCGTAATATTCTCCTCCCCAGTCACTAATTCTATTGAAATTACTCAATAATCATAATAGAAAAGTATTCATTAATATGTAGCACAGCCTATTAATAAAAAAAATAGCATGCTTAATACTAAAGGTGATTCCTTCAGATTAATTCTGTGGAAACATATAAGAAAAATTTCGAGGGGCAATTCCAACAGTTTCAAGACTAGAGCAGTGTTTTCAACTTATCCTGTTTTTGGCTCCAAAACCATAAAAATGACAACGTGACAGGATAGTCTCTTGTTCGTGATAGAAAAATTTCTGTTTCCTACTCACCAAAAGCTTCGAGATGGAATTTGGTTTTTGGGATTGATGATTCGAAACAAATCCTTTTAGTCGCGAGATTGGAAACAAAAGGGAGAGTGTAAGAACACAGTTTGGACGGGGAAAAAACATCGCCAAAAATAATATGAAAACGCATTGACGTGGAGAAAGGAAATAACAATGTTCGTGTGGTGCAGTATTGTAACGAAAATCGATGGCCTGAAAGATCATCTTTTCAAGCAGGACAAGCTATATCATTTTATTCGGAAGGATTTGAATGTATGCTCAGTCAATTCAAGTACATCTTGTCAGACTCCGACAAGACACGTTCGATTCCACGATTTTCACTGACATCGAATGAAATTTACTTTTCTCTTCTTTTTTTGTTGAAGAATGAGTTTTCAAATGAATATCAAATACTTCGTGTCGGGATCATAAAATGAAACGTAAAACATTGTTTTCTGAACAATATGTTATAGAAGTGATGTACTTGTTGTAAACGTTCATACACTTGATGTATGAATAACATTTTGTCTTCCTCACAGAAAAATTTAACGTAAAGGCTCTTCAAAAAGTTTAATTATTTAAAAGTTTTATAAAATATTTTGAAGCTACAGTCAAAATTGTTCACGGCGTGAAAATACAGGGTATCCGGTTAAAGCGTATACGAAAGGTTTATACTGAGAAAGCCATAAATGCTTAGTAATGAAAGTGCTGTCCCATTGAAAATAGATTTTTCCAAGTTTTCTACCAATTCTGAACGTGTGAAACATTGACAACCCCTTTGAGACTCTTCCACAGCAGTTACTCACTCACTGCTATTCAGTATGTGGACGGTGCAACGTACAGTTTAGTGTGTACTTTGGCTAACTAATTTTGAATCAAAGACACGAGTTAAATGCCCCGTGTACGAACTGCGTAAAATTTGGAGTCTCCCACATCCATATCAGCAGTATATCTTTGCATAACTGGATTTAATAACAATTGGAATACTGCTGAACACTTGCCAATAGATCGATTACATTTTGGGCATTAATGATGCTCTCATTGAATTTAATCAACTTGAGAAAAGTGGCTCTCTTCAGTATAGTTCCACGTGTAGTTCTCACAGTCTTGCATATAAAAGTAGGATATACATTTAGCCTGGGCTCCCTGTATAAATTATTGTTTTGTCAATAAGATGTAATAGAGTTTTACAAAGTTAGAAATCATATCTCGATATGAATTAATTTTCAGTGTGTAAATGTTCAATGTTCAGAAAATGTTATATTGCAGAAACCACTAAGTATCATGTAAAGCAATTAATGATTTCCATATCGTTTCAAATAGGAAAAATGCTAAGAAGATACGTGAAAAATAATTCTTATAAGAAGCTTTGAAGTTCAGAGAGAGTGAAGAGAAACCCCTGAGTGTGCACGTTTTCTTTGCAACAGTAATTGGTGCTCATGGTACGTAGAATTAATCATGAATATCAGCTAAATTGTTGAATTCAATGCCGTACACCTTTTATATTCACTGGAACATGGAAATTCGTTTCATAAATTCAGTTTTAAAGGAAAACAAACATGAGAGAACCGTTATCCGGAGCGTGTTAGACAGAATGACTGACATTTAAACAGAAGATGGCTAGAAAAGAGCGATCTACTTTACAATGAGGCTTGGCGTGTTAATCCTGAAAGATTCCATGTGAAACTGAAATAAACCAAATGATCGCGTTTTGCTCTTAATAATAGAGGGAGGAACTTTGATTTCTCTTTTTTTTTATATTTTACTAAAAGCTGTTTAAAAAAAAACTTCTTAGTGAACAAGAAAATATGGAAGTTGATATTTTCCCGCTGTTCCGTCAAACTCTGTCACAAAAATAATTATATTCTTTTATTACATATATAAGGAAAGTATCTTGAAGGAATAGAATGCGAAAGAAAAAATGCTCTATTGTACGCTTGTCAATCAATATGGCCGGTTCATGTTGGGCCACTTTTTTTCGGATATCATTCTTCTCATATTTTCGTGGTCATTCTTTTCTTTTCCCTTGGATCACGTACGAGTATCTCTCATAGACAAGTGTGATAAGGAAGCATACAAGGATCTTAGAAGTGATTCAATTTTCTGCTCAACCAACGTACTTCCGGAATCACATCAGGAGAGCATCTATGGTCGGATGTGTGTTAAAAGTGCTGTGGTTAGTTGCGTTGACGTCAGTACATTTTATATATATTTCTTTTCTCCTTTTATCCGAGAGCTGACCACATTTCTATCCGCGAATCTCACATTCTAGACACTGGAAAGGAAGCTTTTTAGGGATCAAATAACGTCGACAGCATTTATCTAATATTTTTTTTTCTTCCCACCCTATTTCTCATAATGACAGTAATAACATGAGCAAGATGTGAAGATTGCTGAGGCGTTCTCTTTGTTCGAGTTATCACGTGATAAAACAAGATCATGATATGATTTTTTTTTGTATGTTTGTAATACTTGTCAACTGAGTTTATCATCCACGAACGAAAATCTTTGTAATTTGACCTGCCCGAAAGATATGGAACAAAAAGATTCATCTGGAAAATGATTGTGTTTCGTGTTATGTATAGTTGATTTAATTTCGTTAAAAAAATATAAATTTTTATTTTTCTTGACTGTTGTAACACTAGAAAGATGGACAGGGGTCTGTGTGATCCCGCTCGCTCTTTCTTCTTCCATCTCTCAAGTAATGGGCGCAGTATCTCAGGTCGATAAGATAGTCGCCTAAAGTACCAAAGGATGTTTAGAGGTGTCGCGAGTTCGGTACCCGGTTCGTCCTTGTCAGAAAACTTTCCTGACTCAGGGGTACAACAAAAACGGTGACATGACCGCAGAAAAAATTGCTACCGCAGGGAGTCCCCCATCGAGGGGTTAGCGCACCAACCTCTCGATGATTTTAAAAAACAAGCCTACCGTCCCGAATCGGCAATAAATTGTACGTTCCTGTCTAGTTAGCCCTCATGTGCAGAAAAGTAATAATGAACCAAAAAGTTATAAATTTCTCGACTTTTCCTGCATTATCATGTTCTTATTGTACACCACAGCTTTTCTCATTATCTTTCTTAGCGACGGAGATGCGAACGGATGTACTTATAAAGCCGGAAGGGGGTCGCACTAACCCTCCCATATACAAAGAGTTCGGGTATAACATAAGTGATTAGAGAAGTGTATGTTATAACCGACATGTATGTTATAAGCGATGTCTTGAAATTGCATTACGTAGCAATAGCATACATTCATAAAATGCATTAGTCAGATTTTCGCGGACAGCGAATTTCAGTTTATGCCGTGCATAATTGAAATGTAGTATATCATTGATATAGTTTTTGATTGATATCTGAAACGTGAAAATGCATTAGAAAACAAGGTACAGCAATATGCACACCATATGAACAGTTTTGGAAGTTTGCGATGGAGTTATTGCGTTTCCTTGTGGAGTTATTGTAAAAAACAAAAAAAAAAAGATAAAAATCGTCTCAGCCCCCTCCCCGAGCTGAGGCCCTGTCAGTCCCACGCTTGTGGGGGTCACAGTGCCAGTGTTCTCAACCGAGTCATGAATTATAACTCGTTAGCATTAAATTGTTAGTTTTAATGAAATCTAAACGTTGAGAAAAAAAATTTACTCATGATTTTGATGCTGTCAAAACTTGTTCTTTCGACTTTCGAATATTTTTAATTTCATTTTTTAAGATTTGTTTTAGGGCAACAAGATCCGGCCCTTGGTTATAACTATTCTACCATAAAATATTATACCATAGTTTAAAATATTAAAATGTGCAAAAATTACCTGAAAAAGCTATGAGGTCACGCAGGCCCTTTCCCGTCTTTTTAGGTAGAAGTCACACAACACAGATCTTTCAACAAAGAATGTGTACAAATTTTGCAATCGGAATGTTCTGATACTTTCAAAATATGTTATTCCTTTTCACGCATAAGATTACATGCGTGTGTCAAGTATCAAGGTAATACAGTAAAACCCCTCCTTTGCGGACACTAGCGGGACACAAAAATCCGTCCGTAAAGAAAGAGTAACATCAATTTTTTCTCTTCAGATTCTCTTCTCTTAGTGGTGAAAGGTCAAGATAACTAGAGCTGGCCATATTAAACGGCATGAAATCTTGTAAGATATACGACCACAACCAGCACATTGCCATCAGAGCTCCCAAACATTAACAATCTTCAAAACAAATTTCCATTGGACAGTAGCAAAAAAGTGGCCATCTAGTAATCACAATTTGAACCAAAATTGCAACTATTTATGTCCATACAGGAGTTTTAGTCAAATGGGAGGAATTATTAAAACGGTGTCCGTGATTTAGGTTGATCATTAATCATGGGTTCGAAATACATTATTTAAATAGGCTTCTTGCAAGATATTTTTATTTGGCCGTAAAACAGGGGTGACTTAAGAGGGGTTTTATTGTATCATGATGGAAAGTGCGTAAAATATATTTGTGCAATATTATTATCCATCGGAATATGTGTTTGCATCGACAGCAAGATCTTGAATTACAGCTGAGTCACAAAGTAAATGTTATGAGCATTGAAACTAAATATCTTTTAGAGATGAGAGTCCAATCGCTATACATTTAATAAAAGTAATATATCAACGTGGTGTTAAATTATGAAATACATCAAAAACGAAAAAAAAACAAGTATACTGAAAGGAACTGTTTTTAATATAGTGTAGAATGATGTAGCAAGATTATACATAATTGAAACGTGACGCATACTTTAAGTCATACCATCTATTATATTCAGCTATAAAGAATCCCATTCTTCAAGTATTTTTTGTGACCTTTGCATCCTTACGAATTCTCTTCAGTGAACATACTCTGGTACAAGGTTAGCATGAAACATGCTAACCTTGTACCAGAGTTGAACCTTTTACCGGACAATGTTCCCAATTAGGAACATATTAGGAAAATATATTTTTCATACAATTTGAAGCACTTGTTTTTTTCCTGGAACGTTGAGATTGTAACCTTTAATTTACAAAACAAAAATTTCATTCATTTCAGAACTTATGCCATAATTTTTTTTAATCACCCATTTAAGAAACAATAAACTCTAATTTTTTTGTTTTCAATTTTATTGCTGTTCCTGTTGCCATGGACAAAATTAAAATACAAAATAGAATTTCTTTTCATGAATTTTTCGAATGATATCTCTAAAGCGAAGGAGAAGAGGAAGAGCAAATCAAAGGAAAAAAATAAGTCTAATTCTAAAGGTTTATATGTTTTTACAGTAACAAATCCATTTCGGACTTGACTTTCAGATAAAAATACTAAATTAATGCATTTTAAACAAGTAATCGCGCATTTTCAAGAGTACTATTTATTATAGAAAAAAAATCGATTTATTGAAATAATCTCTTTCATATCGAATATCATAAAATAAGCCATAAAAGAACATTTTGCAAGCTACAAGTATACTACTACAAGTTTGGTTCAACACATGTGTTCCATCAGCGACAGCAGAGACATTATACTTTATTTAAAAATAACTACTACATTTTATGAAAGCTATGAACACTGAAAACACATTACGGTATTTTTTTTTTCTATTTCACCCATAATTTAATTCGATCATATTCCAAAATTATATTCGATTGCACTTAGAAAAATATAATACCTTCCATTTGGTTGAAAGAAGAAAGAAAGAAAACTTTCTACCAGACGTTCTTTACTGTCTAGACAGATTGTGAAACTATAATTTCGAATTCCATTGAGGAGATAAATAACTTTTTTTTACTGTCAGCCTAGTTGAGATTATCCCATTTTTCTCCAATTACTTGTAGTAGTTCGTGCCTTATGGAGCACAACGTTCTTCTTATGAAAGAAAGTAAGACGATATATAAAATATATATTTCATAAAACCCTATGAAATGCATGAAATAATAACTTCATGGAAATGGAAAACATCTAAAAACTCTAAGCGAAGATGAACTTTGATAAAAAAAAAATAGTAGCATGCGTGTGTTGGTTTTATCGAGTTACAGCAGAATATTCTGAAGTTTCAGACATTCACATAACGAAATGCAGACTCTTTTCAAAGACATTTCACAGAAGTTTTGTCACGATATATGAAATAACATGTATTTTAAATGTTATTTTTTGACTTTATGCCGATGGATTCAAAAATAGAAGAATAATATTTCCACTTCTCGTGGATAGAGTATCTTCGATTTTTATAGTGCGATCATGTACCAGGGTAAATAAAACGGATTTACTAGACTCATTCCGAATCATTTAAAATCGAGGTGTACTTGCCAGCAATGACCATGATACATGTCAAAATTGAGTATAAATGGAAATCCTCCCAGTCAATCAGAATAGATAACTTCACGCTCTTTGAATGCTCATGGCGACATTATTCAGAAATGTTTGAATAAAAGCCAGTATTTCGATAAATGGAGATCTTTGTACAGTAGGTTTCGTTCCGTTCAACTTGAGTTGGAATGCGAGTAATACAGACCAACAATAATTCATTCTACAGCCGTTGTGGTCACCACGGTCACGAATTCAAAACGACAACCTTCAATGTCATGAATAAAATTCAATGTTGCTTGCAATGTAACAGTCTGAATTTCTTTTTGAATATTCTGTAACCATATTCGGCTATTTTCTACTGTATTTTTATTTGTTAACTTTACTAAAGAGACATTGTTTTTAAATTTCGAAAACATATTTTTGAAATTTAAGTATGTTTTCTACTTGCACTTAAATGTCTTATATGTATTTTCTTTTGCTTTCGGAAAATATGAACTGGTAGAGAAAAATGATTCTCCATACCATATATCAGAACTCACATTAACAACAGAAATTATAGAAAAGTTCATAGTTAGAATTTCCATTAATATATGTCATACAAAAATAAATATATTTGTACATGGGAAAATATATATATGAATTTATATTTATATGTACATTTAAAAAATATTCACATAAAAAAAAGTATCGTTTCTAACAAATAAAACGTCACAAACAAATTTATCTAGTCCAAATCAAGCAAATTACGTGTCTTCTTTTCCTCTATAAAATTCTAGAAATATATTTTCAAACCCTTCACTGGAATTTTATCCACTTTATAAGATGAAGAAGCCAAATTTACCTTAAAATTCACTAAGTATAGTTTTTTTTATCCACATATATTTTGTCTGAAGTAGAGTAAATTTTCAGCTCGTGTAATTAGCGAAGATGGGAAATACCAGTTTGATCAAAGTTTTAAAACTAGATTTTCAAAAACTTTCCTCTATGTGATTAGAAGTGTTTCCGAACGCATATCCGAATTATGAAATTGGTATATTATCAAATACCATAGTGTCTGCTGGGGATTGAACAGTCTAACATCCCAAAACAGCGGCTAATCTGGAATTCTGTTTAAGGGTAATTTGCCTATGTTTGTGTTAGCCAGGGAAACCAAGTAAATGTAACCTAATTATATCTTTAGTTCGAACCCGAAGCTGCTGTGAATACAGCCGATGGTGAAGCCAGAGGACGTTGTTAGCGATGTTCAAAGGATATTATGGAACCATTACTTGGGTTTTACACAGCTGCCCACCGTAGCCAGATACTCAATATAAGCAGTGCCACGTAATAGTTTTAAAGAAGGAACTCGAACAGTGTGTTATTCTTCCATAATACATTGCAATCAAAATAAACTGTCGCACCATGCGAACATCATTAGAAGCTTATATCATATTTTCAGTTTTAAAGTAAATTATCGATGGTGATACTGAAGCAATTCAGCTCCTTCGATACATAAAGAATAATAACTAAAAAATAAAATGTTTGTTCATCTACAATCCTTTCAGGTATGATATTTCGAGGGAAAACATTTGACCATGACCATGACCATAATTGGTAGGCTGGGGTCCCAATCACCGCTGCAGTAGCGGCCCATACCCCCTTCATCTATTTTCGCCATTTGCTCAGCGAGTTTGCATGAAGCCATAACTTTTGTGCAGACTTATTAGAATTTAAATTTGCTTTCCTTTTGAAAGCTAGTGCTCATAGGGCTTAGATAGTTAAAACTTTAATGGTCAGTGCTGATCATTTCATCTCAAATTTATTCACAGGATAGCATAGAACGCGGATTGCTTATATTCTTGTCGTGATTCGTGTTGCCACTTTACTTATTATTAATCGATTGCCTGGAGCTTAGCTTTTCGTGGAGAGGGGGGGGGCGTTATCAAAAAGGGGTCATCTAAGGGCCGTCAGCATAAAATTATGCTGAAGTCATGTGCATATTTAGATTTAGGTTACAAGGATCAAGGATCACAATCTGCAAGGAATCATTTTTATTTTTCAAGACAAGCCGCCATATAGTACTCTGACCTGACGTGGTCGGACGCCATGTCAGAGTAGTGTGTAGCCACCTTCACACTCATGTAATGCGTGTGACAGATATCATATAAGTCATATTGATACACTGCAGATGGTAGGATCGTGAAAGGAAAGTTATGGTTTCTTATTAGTCTGCCCTCGGGAAGTAAATTTGCATTTATTTTTAGATTTGAAATCCAATCAATCTAATAGGTTTCCAACTCCGAGGCACGAATGAGAGGCAATCTCCCCGTTAAAAAGTCTCGCTGCAGAGAGCAACAGGACGCGCGATAATAATAATAACATTCATTACATTTCAATATCGGAGTTGAGAAAAAACTCATAGTTTAGAAAACTGATTGCAGAGGGCCGCACTACACATAACAAGCATTACACAGAAACAAACTTCACGGAATGTCCACTATACGTACACACACATTCCGACATGTACCAATTCGTTAGGAGTTTCTCAGAAGAATATGGACGAAGTGCATGTCTTGTTTAGTAGTAGTCAATCTAATACCAAACTATATTGGTATCCTAATACCCTGTATACAAAATTACCACATTCATCAGCTTCAGTTAACTAATTGTTTTCAATATTAGTAATTTTTCAAACTTTCTATCAAGTTCAAAATTATTAGATGGGCGGTAGATAATGAATGTTTGAATCGAAAATATTTTATACGAGGATAATTTTATATATATTCAGTTAGTTCATCTATTTTCTTTCGATCAATTCATATTACTGTATGAGTTCGCTTATTATTGAAACATTAATCGAACAAGAATACATTCTCGTTCTCTCTTCAGCAAAAATAATCGTCTATTTTATCTCATTTCGCAGCAACATTACATTAATTGATTTGCCCTAGTAAATTTATTTTGTGCAATATTAACACAACACGGTTCCAAAAATAGAATCATCACTACTCTGAAGATGAACATATCTACTTTGAGCACAAAGCTGTATTTCTTGGGAACCATTCTTCATGTCTCTCAAAGCACAATTCTAGCAATTTGATAAACTGTTCACGCTGAAAACTCGGAATTTTATTTATTTCTATTCTGTTTTCTTCTCTTCAAGCTTCGCTGCTTCTGATTTTGAATTCACTCTGCTCTATAGTTTTCCATCTAAGTAGAAAGAGCTGTTGATTTTGCAATATATTTATCATTTATTTATTTAACTTCTTACCTTTGCTAAATTGTATTTCTGAAATGATAAATTTTTTTTCGAGACGAAAAGAAAGATATTTCGTTATAAACTTCCATTTTCTTCTCCAGCATAACAAAACTGTCTCTCGCTTTTGTCTAGAAAAATAATTTTTATCTTCATATTTATTTTCTGAAGTATAAAACAAATAATTTCATCACCAAGCTGTGAATAGGTCTCATTCAAACCATTTCTCTCAATGAAGATAATTATTTATAATAATTCGTAATGGTGCTCTAATTAGTTATCATGGCTGGATTTGAATTAATGAGAAATACGGTGGAATCCGACTGATTAATTCATGAAAATATTCTCATAATTTAATAAATAAACTCATAAAACATCATCATTTGCATTTGAACCAATGGAGAAATATAATGCATATTATCATAATTTAATAAAATAAAAACAATTATTTTATCATTTAAAATCCATCACGTACTTCCGCCATATATGGTGTCTTACGCTTTTCATCATGGTAATAGGTCATATTTTTTCCCCATGTTTTTATTGTCGTAAATACGTCTTTTAAATCATCTGACAATACTACTTACTTTACCACACGACAACTCTGATCATATATCGCCATACGACAATTTCCATCCAGCGAAGTTGTGTGAGAAATGAAGGCGCACTTAATCCTTCGAAATAGAGGATCGTTTTGCCCTAGAATCTTCCCATTGAAGTACCACGCCTACTCATTCAAACCGGCCTTTAAAAACTCTTGAACTATAGCAATAACTGTGAGGATGGTTTGATAAGTAAAGTAAAAAAGTAATTTACAATTTTTTTGCATGCTTTCTATTTTATGTTTCAACATTGTCTAATTCAAGCTCCATACACTTTCTCCAACGATTTTCAAATGTTTTTATCCCGTCAGAAAATTACGTTTTCTCTAACACTTCAAAGAGAAGTCCTTATACAGTTGAACCTCTCGCTAACAGCCAACTATGGGGCCATGGATTTTGTCCGCTAACGGGGAGTGTCCACTATTGTGGACGTACGGTATACAGTGGAACCTCATTTATATGACTTTTACATTTATATGACGTTTGGCTTCGGTCACAATTGGTTCCTATACATGGTCATGTTAAAATGTAATATGTTACTGTCTGTGTGAAAGTGATACACCTGTGGATGTGCACAATCATCAATCGTCTCGATAGAGAAAGTTTAATTTAATTCCAATACATTTATCACTTTTACCTGCGATTTAGCATAATTCCCAAATAAAGTTATATAGTCTGATAAATATGAAAACATTTATAAACTTTCTTCTCTTCATTAAACCAACTAATTAGTTTTACCTGTACATGATGCGTGCACTACACATATTTCTATAAAATTTACATTAAAATAAAATGTGTTTGAAGAAGAAAAAAACATTCATAACCTTTCACACACACATTATCAGTCTTTCTTTGCACGTATCAACATGCGCAAACAAAATCAACACGTTATCATTCGAATTCACCATCCTGGACCACAATTATGTTCAAGTAATTAATTGACGATTCATCATATTCTCGAAAACGAGCTTGGGGGAGTAAACATAATCGTAGGAGAATATGATAAACTCTCAGTATATCACCGAAATTAATATATATAGGAATTTGGGAAAAAATTAGTTCCGCTAATTTTACTCTCCGCTATCGAGGGTGTCCGGTAACGGGGAGTGAAATGCATTAAAGCACTATTCCACTGGACCGGGAATCAGAAAGGTGTCCGCTAATGGGAGGTGTCCTTTAACGGGGAGTGTCCGTTAGTGCAGGTTTCACTGTAGTTGCGATGGCACTGATGAAAAACTTTCTTACACTAAGCCAAACTTTCAAGTTCCGAAACAGGAAAAAGTCCCATGGGACCAAATCTGTAGAATTAAGGACATTAGAGATTGGTGTGAGGACTAATTTCAGCATGATGTTCGGTCTTACAGATCAAGCATTGTCTTAGTGAAATAGGCTTTATTTGTGCACCAATCTAGGTCGTTTCACCAGCAACTGTTTTTTTTTTTTTTTTTTTTTTTTTTTTTTTGTAAAAGTATAGCATAATATTCTTTTATAGCATCTGACCCTTCTGGAAGTAGTCTCTGTAGACTTTGCCTTGAAAATCTTTAAAAATTGTAACCATCACTTTTCTACCAGATAAAACAGCCGCAGTGGTGTTCAAGCGGTCATGGTGACAGACTCGCATCGCGAGGATTCGGGTTCGGACCGCATCGTCTGTACAATGGTAGTCGACTGAAGTTGGTTTTCTGTGATTCCCAACTTCGAGGCATAAATGCGGGCCCAATCTCCCGTTAATAAAAGTCTCGCCACAGGGCGAGCAACAGGCGTACGACAATATAATTATTCAATCATCAACCCTTCAGTCATAGTTATAAAAATTGATGGCATGTGGCAACACTACAAATGGCATGCATTACACAGAAACAAACTGCACGTTTTGTTAACAACACGTACACTCACATTCTAGCACGTACCAATTCGTTACAAGTTCCACACAGGAATATGGACGAGTTGCATGTGTGGTTTAGTAGTAGTAGCAGACAAAACAACCTTTCTTTTGTCTGGTGGCGTTTTATTATGCTCCGTCCACTGCTGCTGTTTTGACCCTGGTGTATAGTGGTGAATCCATGTTTCATCCATAGCCAAAAATCGACGCCGAAAGTCTTTAAGTGGCACGAGTCAATATTGACAAATTTTTGTTTTGAAATGCATTTTGAGTTCGCTTTTGATCAATCCCGAAACCTATCTTGGATAAAGCTTTTTCATTCTTAATGTCTCATAGTGAACGTTGTGAACCCGTTCTTATGAAATGCCCACAACATCAGCAATCTCATGCAACTTCACCCTGCTATCTTCCACTATGATACCGTGGATTTCGATGATTTCCAGAGTGGTGGCCTAAACCGGACGCTCTTCTTCTTCGGTGGATGTACGGCCCGTTTGAATTCGTTGATCTGAAAACAAATGGTTTTAATAATGGTGCTATGCTAAGTCCTTGTAATAAGCTTATAACTTAAAGCTTAAAAACTTATTTTAATCGAAGCAACTAATTTTTTTTCGCTGCGCACGACATCTATCATTATATATTTCTAAGATAACTGCTATAACGCAAACTTGAAACGACGCTACAAAATGAACCACAAAGCTGCCTGTGTGCTCGATCTTGTTGTGACAGGTTTTGAAGAGTGATACAGTTGCAATAATATGATTGCGCTGCTATATCATAGAGATTTACCTTATCAAACGACCTACGTCTATTCCAAAATGGCTATAAGCATTCTTATCCGAACTAAAATTGTCCAATTCAGAAAGTAAGTGCATATATGTATATATACGAAATAAGGAAGTATCAATGAAAAAGGAGAACATGATATATCAAATGTGTATCTGATGTCATTGAAACATTCTTCAAGACGCACACAAACTTCCATTTCCTATAAGATTATTTTTCATCCTATTTCTAGGTTGACTATACACACAAACGATTCACTCATCATTTTTCCTCCGAATAACTTGACGCTTTTTATACAAACGTATTTCTGCTCCGATGCAGTCTTATCGAATGAAAAAAAAAAAAAATATCGTAAAAAATTTCTAAGCTTTTTCGAAACAAAAGGAGAGGGAAAAAAATAGAGAAGGTAGGGATTGTGCGAGTTATGCAGATAGATATTTTTCTTTTAATGTTTCAACTCTTGCATTTATACCCCCGTTACTCTTCTCCTGCGCACACATCAATGATATCCGAACGGCATGATTTTGAATTTTTCAAAAGCAAGCGATAAAGCAACAGAAATGAAATCAATTATTAGTTTTTTTTTTCTTCATTCTTTCTATTCTTATTCTTCCTTTTATTTTTTATAGTTGCTGCATTTTCCATTCATTGCCGCCTGTTCTTCCTGATGTATAATGCATTAAAACATTCCAGAAAGAATCTGAAAATCTTTTGCTTTATCTGTAGAAAAATTTGTATTCAGAAATCGCATTTGTTATTCATGACTTTTTCCTTGATAACGTTTTTTTTTTTTTCCTTATTGTTCATTTCTGTTCTCATTTTTCTTTTTACAAATCTAGACTGACTTTCTGATCTTCATATTTTTTTTACTCTGATATATATTTATCCATATTTTTTTTTTCGTCATATATTTGGTTTCTTAGAAAGAGAAATTTCACATTTGCTTTCTATACTTTTTTTATTGACTATATCACAGATAAATGTGGTGGATTGACTTTGTTTTGATACTGCTGAGAGTTAAATACATATATGTATATACCTCCTCTTTTTCGTTTTTTATACATTCATTTTTCCTAATCAAAGGTGATATATATATAAATATTATGATTTCAATGTGAATAAAATATACGAGAATGTATATGAAGGATAAGAAAGAGATATTTTATATTTAAATTCCGTTAAAATGAGTTTGGTTCTTGTTTGATACAGTACACTACGATACGTACTTGTTTGATACACGTTGAGACTATAAATTTTAGCCTATGTATCAAACGACCAATGTGTACTAATAAATTTAAAAAGTCCCTACCTCATAGTTAAGCGCTAAGCCTGATAATGTCCAGTTCGTCAGGTCCGAATTCAAATACTAGTCAAGACATTAGTTGCTTGGTATTAACTGCGAATTGTAAGCTCCAACCTCATCCCTTCTAAGTACTTACAATCACCGAAATGCGACAAAATGAACCAAATCAGTTGTCGGTAGAGTGGAAGGCGTAGAATTAGAAACCTCAGCTCAGAATTAGAAATTGATTACTATCGGCCACACTGGCTTATAAATGGAAATTATGGGCGGCAGGCATGAGAGATTCTTGGCGGTAATATAATGCTTCCGTATATTTCTAAGTGAAAGGTATTGCTTATATGAAGCCATATATGTATAAGCCATAATAATGGTGTCATCCAACGACACAACGACCACGATCGTTACTGCAAGAAACCTAACAAGTGCAAGCTTCTTGCTATCGTTTCATAAGTTCCTTACGAAATATACCAAATGCTTGTAATATCGTAACGTTGCGTAATGGTAACGCAAGCAGCAGAAAAACATATCCTAGAAGAAGCCCTAACGATGAAATTTTATCACGGGTTCCTGAGAAAATTATGAACTAAATACGATTTTTTTCTTGCAAGATTTAATATCAAGGTTGATACGAGATCCTCGGTCACCTTCTTAAAGGGGTTCAATTTTCAAATTCTATACACGAAATGTGCAACTCTGCATACATATATATGGTTACAGATATTTATGTTTGAGCTAATTCACTGAAATATATACATTTTATAAAATGGAATATTTAGAGAAACATGAAAAGATGCTAAATTCTTAAAAGTTAAAATTTCAATGAATATATTCGTTGTTTTAATTAGTTTTTTTCCAAATTCAAGGAGAGAAAATATTCGCATAAATGAATAATCTCATATAACTTTAACAAAGAAAGTTAGAAAGTGTACTTTTTTTTGAAGAAATAAGGGCCTGGAAAAATATGTTATTTAAATGGAAACATTTTTGTAATTATAATTAAATTGGAAACGGAAATATTAAGAGTGAAACATTTGGTATGGAGGTTATAATCTGCTTGGTTTAACGGAGAAATCGGCTTCACTTAATTAGGTATTAATTGAAACTCAGACCATCGTTAATTAAAATTTTCTAAAGCACAGAATTTTGAGCTGATAATGCTTCTTCTTTAAATACGGTGTTGGGTCAACGGTGGAAATTGTTCCAGCTAATTAGTTATTAATTAATTCTAAACCTCATCACAGAAACTGTCGAATAGGTACAAAGTTTTTTGATTTTTTTTACCCACTTTTTAACAGAAGCACAACGAGAAAGAAAAACCTTACATGTTTCGCGTTATAACGATTTTTTTGCTGTTAATTTCCGTAGTAATCAATGAGCTTCACGTAAGCTTACCTGTCCTTAAGCACTGATATAATGATTTCTCGTGCAACTTCTTTTCACCATTCATGATGTCATTTTCCCCCCAATTATCAATAATAAATAAATAAAAAAAATCTATACTATATTAGATATATTATAGAGGCCAAAAATCTATATAATCGATGTTGAAATTGAGATTTCTAAAAAATACCTAGTCCTATGACCATCACGATCGGACATTAAATTGCCTGTCTACGACTCGTCCAATTCAACTGGACCAAACCCAAGTCACGAACACCTATCTCTGCAGTTTTCTCAAATAACTTATTCGAATCGATCCGATCGATGATAAAGTTTTAGAGTTAACCATTAAATAGATGAGTGATTTCCGAAAAGAAATATAATTTAACAGAAAATAAATCACCGTGAGTTCGTACGTATATATTTCGTACTTTTCTATTCAACTCACGTGTCTTTACAAACCTATATGGTATAAAGTGTTCGCTTACATGCTAATCCAGAAATAATCTATTCGATAGTTGATTCTTTTTTAGAATATTCACAGAGATCCAAATATCGATACGTAAAAATTATTGTAATACGTAGTACAAATTACGGCTGGGAATCGATTAAAGATTTTCAACTGGCTAATCCAATATTTTTAACCAATTAAGTAACTGTGATTAATCGAATTTTAACAAGGGAGAATGCACACTCCGAGGAAAGATACAAATGCTCTCGTGGAATACTGGAGTACCTCAGATGTATACAAGATTTATAACCATTTTTATAAGCAATATTTTAGTTGGAGGCTCTAGTTGATACTCTGGTCAATCATATATTATCGTAAAAAATTCGGTCTTAATATCTCTCTAAAAGAATTTTAAGTATGCAAATATTTTATTTCTCACATTTCATCAACCACATCTACAGCCACTTTTGTATGTTCGTGAAAATCACCAAGTTGGAGTATTTTTTTCCGAGGTAAATTAAATAAAAGTTTAATAAATTAAATACTTATAAAAATAATTTTTTTAAGTTCTACATATTTAATTACTTATTTTTGTGTTCTACCATTCCATATTGTCAAATAGCATTGGACCTAATAGATATAAAAAGCACTAATACGTAAACTAAGTAAACTTTGTATGACTTGTTCGTAAGGTGACCATCGTTGCACATCTATATACAGTAGCTCAAACAATAATGATCCCGTGAGTGCCCCAACAACCGAAATGACTCACTAAATAACCAACAATGCAAATTAGGTTTCTTAATCTGCCAGTATCCGGAAAATATAAAAAAATAACTTTGCTGATTACAAAATTTGAGGATTTGGGCATGTATGGTCCCCCCCGGCATAAATTTTAATAGGTGTACATTATGAAATGTACAGGTATCTAATGTATATGTGTATATATGAATTCACATCATCATCATCGTGCCCCCCTAGACTACCAAGTCTATGTCCGCCTATGTTTTCAACGTAATGCATCTTCACATATGTTTCGAAACTCTGTATCTGATTTAACTCCCCTCTTTTTCTGCACATTTTGTTATGTCTCTGTGTTTATTTTATTCCATAGTAATTACCTTTATTTACTTTATTTTACTAATTTCTTCCGAACTAATTGGTCGTTTTATGTATTAAATAGGTATCATTATATACCATGTATATATGATGCAACATTTTTTCCAGTGTCACTTTTTCGTAGTTATTTTGTTATTTGTGTTTTTCTCTCTGTAAAGCCAACCCTGAGTATCACACGCCAATAAAATTTCAGTTCATTCAATTCTTTACATGGTTTTTTTCTATGGGTTTTCGAAAAATGTCTGCCCTTCAAACGGACCAAGCTTTAGTGACTGTTGTTTGGTTTATACATCTGTCACAAGGCATAATTATTCAAATCCTCTTGCATATTATCCTGTTGCTAAGTATAGAGGTTTCATAACAAATTTTTTGAAAAGATAGCAACAATTTAAGGGAAATGCGTCCAGTTAAAAATAATACTTGAAGTATTTGGATAGTTATTTGATTTTTTTGTTTGAGGGAAATCCAATACGGATTCAAATTTAATCGAAAGTTTTTATCATTTATTGAACTTAAGAGATTTTATTATTCATTGAGAAGATAATTGTACAACTTTCCCAATCCTCTATAATTACAATCCAAGTTTTAAAAATACTATATATTAGATACTAAATTGGATATAAATCTAAACCACAAGTAATTTGCTGCTGCCGCCATCTCACGAGCTAGTTTATAACTACAAACTTATCACGAGATACAGAAAGAAATAACCATTATATACAAACAAATCGATTCAAACATAAAATTTCGGCTCTGAAAAGTAATATTTTAGTTTCAGTAAAATGATATTTTTCTACCACACAAACACATATCTTTAAACAATTTTTGTAAGAACATTACTTTAGTTTTTTTACACAGAACATTTTCTATAACAATGCTTTTATTTTATTAATGAAATAAAAAATGTTAAATAATGGACTATTAGAATGACATTCAGTTTCAAAAAGAGCAGAATTTATTAAACATTAAATCGATGAAAAATATAAAATCCTTACCAAAGGGCCAACGTCTGGAATTATATGTTTTAAGATAGATTAATGTAGAGAACAGTGTTTTGCAACCGTTAGGTCTCGTCATAAGTCACGCCAGTCCTCAAGAGGTTCTCTTAGAATTAATTGTTTTACTTTAGATTTATTTCACTTTAAGGTATCTATTTTTCTGTAAAAGGGCATGGAGTGAGATTTGATAAAATTTTTTGATAGAAAGTGTCCCAAAATAGTCAAAACAATAACAGATTTTGGATTAGCATTGAAATTTTCTATGAAAAAGTCATTTTTGTGTCATACTTTAAGCAAAATTTATGTATTAGAACATAATAATAATGTTAATATAATATTAGAAACACAATTGCAAAAAATTCTATAAATAGAATGCTTTGCTATTTTCGCAGTACATTCAGCTAGTGATGGTGTACAGAGATGTCTAAATGAAGACAACATATGGGGGCTGATCGTTCCCATATATACGGGAATCAACCGCGGGCGCAGGAGGAGCAAGGTGCATTGCATTGTTTTTAAGGAAGTACTGGAAGGGGAGGGTCAGCCCCCTTTAAAAAATTTATTGAGGGGGAGCAGTTCAAATGGCCTCAGCCCTCTAGGTTCCGGCGCATATAATAGTGCAGGTTATGAGCCAAAATTTAAGGGATTGTACGGCATGCTCACATGACTTTTTTGTGTGAAATTTTATTCAACATATGGTCTGTAAAACACTGTAATTAGACAAATATACGTGATGAATCTTAGATTTTGGTGTACAACCCTCAACTATTTATATCAGAATATCGTAGTAAATTTCGTAATGATATAATGAATAGATTTTTAGAAATCATAATTCAAATTCAAGTAAAATGTCAAAAATAGCTTTCTTCGTATAAAGCACGTTTAATCCTTTTATTCACGGATTACTTGTATGTGAAAACGCAACATTAATGTGGATGTTACTTCGATTCTAAAGCGTGATATATAAACAAAACAAGGTCAGTTTTGGAATCACAACAGAGTTTTCATAAAAAATAGAAAAGTAAATCTGATTATTTTCTTCCAAAATGACATTTCAACGTAGTCGGATACCTGAAATGGATGGCTACCTTAAATGGTTGGTTGACAAACGCTGCTCTGGGGGATCTGACGAGATTTCTTGAAGGCATCCTGGAACAAGTTCATGATAAACGGCCTCCCTCCAGTTGCCAGGAGAATAAATACCCCCCCCCCCAAGAAACGTTGCCAGAGCACGGAGATGCAGAAGATTTCACTGTCAAAGATGACGGCTCGAACTTTCCAGGTGCGACACAAGGATGGTGGATAGCGAGTGATCGAGTTATACTTAACCTGTATGTTCTTGGACTTACGTGGGCATTTTTACACTCTTGGGTCCATAGCCTCTTCATAGTCGTATTTTTCTGTGGCCCCATTTTTGTTATATATGTGTGCCATATTTGTTATATACCGTCTCTATATACGGCTTTGTTTTTCCACATGCCGGTTCTGTGTTTTGATGTACCATCAACCGGGACAATTTTGCCAGTTTTTTGAAAATATTGTTTTCTGCTCCGCCAATTTCCTTTACAGCCGAAAGGTTCTTGGTTCGAATCCCACCCGAAACTCTATTTTCCCCTCTCTCTTACGTTACTTCTTCAGATGATTCTTTGGGTTTCCTCGAAATACACGGAGGGAAAACGATGTTTGTTCAAGAATTGGAGGGAACCACTGACTGTGATATTCGGATTATGGTATTTTACACTCGCGATGCCATTGCGTTTGTGAAAAATTCATTTTTTCATTTATATATTTTTGAGAAAAACAATTACAATACAATCACAAACCTTCAAATACTTTCATTTCACTATTCGAAAAGTAATAAAATGAGTGTGGGGCGGATGGCTGATACGCCACCCCCGCAACAAGTGCGACCCCACACACCTCCGGGAATGTCGGGACGTTAAATAACAGCTTTGAGGGCAAGTGAAAAATAAAATAAATATTATTCAAAAAAATCGAAGATGTAAGGTAAAACATGAAAAAAACGGAGATGCGGGCGGGATTCGAACCATGAACCTTTCAGTTGCTTTTGATTCTGCATCGTCGTACCAACTGCTCAACAATTTCTGCTGACCAATTGTAATTAAGTATATCAACTCTCGACTATATATATATAGGCCTATATATATCAACTCGCGAACATCTATTTCTCTCTAATGCGCGTGCGCTGTCAGAATGGACACCTATAGAAATCGCGAGCACTATATAAGAGACGTCAGTTTCTCTCGGATTATTCTTTACAAGCATGGGGGGATGGTATTCCTCTAGGGTGTGTGTGTTGCGGGATTTTTAAATTCATTCTTTGCTTCTACTAGCGTTCAAAGTATTAATATTTAAAAAAAAAATTGGGTGACCCATAATAATCCACCAATTTTTTTTATATTTTTCTGCATATTTAAATGAGTAGAACCAGTGGCAATTTTTTCAAAATTTTTTGAAGACGTCACCTTGGGACCCTTTCTTTTTTAGTGAAAATGGGAAAGTTTGCCAAACTTGAGTTTCGTCATTTTCTCAAATTCTCGCATACTTTTCCCAAATCTTGCACTTTTAGAGGTCGGTTACATGCCAAGACGCTTTAGCATCGAGTTGGGAGGCCGCAGGTATGAAAATTATGATGGTACTACGCGGCAGTCAGATTCTACAGAAGAGAAGATGGCAAATTGATGTGGCACTAGAAGCCGTTGGTGAATCGCACTTGATGGAGAGAAGGACCATTGCCTTTCGAATACCTCTATAACACATCAGAATAAGGGGACTAAAAGTAAGAAAGAACCATCAAATGATGCCGCTGTGGTGGTCGAGTGGTTATAGTGACGGACTCGCGATGCGAGGATCCGGGTTCGAACCCCACAGTGGTGGTCGGCTGAAGTTGGTTTTCTGTGGTTCCCAACTTCAAGGCGCAAATGCGAGCCGATCTCCCCGTTAAAAAGTCTCGCCACAGGGAGCAACAGTCCTACAACGATAAATTATTCAATCATAACACTTCATTCATAGTTAGAAAAATTGGTGGCAGATGGCAGCACTACACATAACAAGCATTACAGAGAAACCAAAAAAAACTTCACGTCAGGTTTCACTACACGTACACGCACATTCCCGCATGTACCGATTCGTTGGAGGTTCCGCGGGGTGCATGTGTGGTGTAGCAGTAGTAGGTAGGGCCTCCAAAAAAAATGGCTCGGGGATCCATGATGTTCTTAAGTCAGCCACCTCGTTGGGCAATTTGCCTGTTGTGGCGTTGTATTTGCATTTGAATGACCACCACAGTAATGATGAATCTAATTGTGCGCTTTCTTTACATGGCACATCTGAATTAAGGAGAACCCGAGCAAGATGCAGAACGTACTGAAAAGCTTCGACGGGGATTAGTCGTTCCTGAAGTTCTTGCTTCTTCCCTGCGAAGGGAGACTTGATTCAACTATAGTCGAACGTGATAAATGTCAACGTGGTCTAGGAGATTGATGATACGGTTCTTAAACAACTACAGCTCAGAATGTTTGTTGTGGTAAAATTTTTGGCGAAAAAAGTGCCGAGCATAATGTTGGTAAACCCACTTATTTGTATGGAG
The DNA here is from genome assembly GCF_987345545.1 of Pholcus phalangioides. Classification (NCBI taxonomy): domain Eukaryota; kingdom Metazoa; phylum Arthropoda; class Arachnida; order Araneae; family Pholcidae; genus Pholcus; species Pholcus phalangioides. The sequence goes on along the minus strand of NW_028301600.1, from coordinate 36,225,833 downwards.
ACGGGGGAGTTCGAGTTGTCACGACTGACAGACGGAAAATGGTTTACTGCCCAAACGCACCTGATGAAGCTTAACTCAATGTACAAGACACCGTGTACATATGATTGACCTTCCTTACTAAGAAAACCGTGACAAATTTATCCTTCCTGACAAAAATGTGAAACTTTTCCTTAAACTTTGAAGTTTGTGAATTTTAAACCTTCCGATTTTACGGCTTTAAGTGTTTTTGTGAACCTTGCTTTACAATAAAGACTTAATACTAATGTGTAAAGTGTTTTTCATAGTTTAAAGAAATCAAGACTAATATTTTATGATTGTTTTGAAGCATTTTCGTGCATTATTTGTTTTAATAAAGCAGTTAAAAGAAGAAAAACTTTCAAAATTGTCCCGGTTGACGGCATAATTTTTTGTGTCCTCTCCAAGCATCTGTTGTATACCGCCTCAATACTGAATATCGTCTTTTTTATTTGCACCGTTTCTTTTTTAACTTTCTTTGCCCCCTACTGACTACCGACCCTAGCCACACGTTTCAATCACCTATTGGTATCTAGAACTACGCTTTTCGTGTGTGCAGTCACAAGTGTATGGTAAGAGCAGATGAAAAGAATAGGAAAGAGAGAGACATACAGCAACACATTTAACCTTTAGTGGTTGTAATCCGAAAACTCTCCGCTGATGGTACGTTGTTATCGAGGTCAGCTATTTAAATCAGATTACCATTCTGCGTAATGAGGAATGCAATGGTGTAGTCTGTATATGGATCGTGCAATGCACACTTCACCGTATGGGATTCAGGAGCCGCAAACGCATAAGGGTACCTTTGCTGAAAGCAAGTCATTGCACTGAACATTTCTCTGAGTCAGCGTAATGTGTTTATAATGGGAATTTCTAGGAACTGTAGGCTAGAAAACACGGTGAACGGACGGGCTTAAACACGTCGTAGCCTTTTAAGCCCGAGCTAGATCGATCGTGCGGGTGAAATACACAACACATATTCATGTTTATTCCTCCTAAATAGATCATGACCCGCCACTCAGTCTCAATGAAGAGATTTTAGCAGATGGTCGAAGATGGTCTGGAACAAGCTGGAAGCTATGCATGCATGCGGTGTGAACTTAACGTGTAGTCCGTTTCTGTGTAATGCTTGTTATGTGTAGTGCTGCCAACTGCCGCCAAATTTTCTACCTGTAAGTAAAGTGTAATGATTGAATATTTGTATCGTTGTAGGCCTGTTGCTCTCTGCAGTGAGACTTTTCAACGCAGAGATCGGCTCGCATTCGTGCCTCGAAGTTAGAACCATGGGCTAGACCCTGAGGAAATAACTTCGGGAAAGAAATTTTTCGCCCACTGATCGAATAAATGCAGTTTAGTTCAAAAAGGAAACCTGTGATGTTTGCTCCGATACATTGTATCATATAAAAAGCATTTGCTTTCGTTGATTCAAAAAGAAGATGGCTACCAGCTTTAAGGGGAATATAAATGTTAATTTTTGAAATACTTAAAGAAATATTTATTTATTTTCCAATATCTTCATGGAGCACCAAGAAATCTGTGGTGAATCACAGTTTGGGAACCCCGGTAATAGAGTATGGTGAGCGAAGAGCAGTTAGAAAGACCCGTGTGTATTAAGTGTTCATGACTTTTTATTTATTTTACTGAAATCCATTCAAAATTTTCGAACGAAAGTGTAAATGTGGTGTTGTTCACAAGCCATTATTCACAGACCATTTCTATCATTCACAAGTATGAAAAATTCATAGTGATGTTAATTAGTGATTTTTTTCCTTTTTTTGTGTTAGCTTGTATATTTACCTATCCACAAACCTAGAATTATTAATTTTGATATTATTTTTGATTAATTTTATTAATTAATCATGTTCATAATATTTATTAAAAAGTTTAAAATTGAAATATTCAAAAAACATTTAAATGCTGTATTATACAAAGCATTAGATATTTTTCATTACCCTTTTTTTGTGACAATGTATGGTATTTATTTAAAAAAATTGAATTAGGTTCTGGTATCTTTTGTAAGTTAACATTATTTATTTTTTACCTAGCCGAATGATTCAAAACTGCAGATGAGACATTGATATTGTTTATTTGAGAAAATGAGATCTAGTTCCCCAGGTGATACGCCTGAGATAGAAATATGTGTTGAAATTTTGCATTGTTTCTCTGCCAGAAACGAGGACGGACGTAGAAATACATGAGGTTACATACTCGCCGAGTGTTCCAATGTAATTGAAATCAGAACGGTGTTTACTCAGGAGCAAACAACGTCTGGCGCTGAAGTAGTTCTCTCTCTCTCTCTCTCTCTGAGCAGATAACTTTCCAGTTCGCTGGCCCGAACTGCCGTGGACAGGAACCCCACCCTACAGACACTGCTTCTTCATCAATCGAAAGCAGCGAAGGACCTTGATGAACTCTCACACTTCGGTACCTTCTAGAACCCTACTAATTGTTCTCGGTCTCCAATTTCTTTGAAGCGTAAACACCCGTCCTTATTAAGAATGCCCACACACCACACGGCTCTTTTATTCGCTCTTACAATACTACTATGAACCCATTAATGTCTTCTTCTTGGTGACACCGTGTCATCAAATAAGAAATTATACCTTTCATATGCCGTTGAAGATGTGAGCACATTATTCCACGAGTGAAACCAGCCACCCTTGGGCAAGAAAATAAAATAATGAAAGGGTAAGGGAAGGGAAGAGAGGTTAGGCAAAAAAAAAAAAAAAAAACCAAACTTAGTGTTGGGTGGGTATTGTACCACAAAAGAGAGAATTGAGGACAAAGAGGTTTTCTGTCTTGCTTCGGCAATCGTAAAATTACTTTCTTCACAGTGCTTTGAAAGGAAATGAATTGAGTTTACGGGAAGATTCTGTTACGCAAAGAAGTTCATAGTAAAGCGAACAAAAGAAGCTATTTTACGACGCAAATGAAATTTACTAGTAACATTTTTTTTTAATTTTAACATAAAGTTGTTATTGGTTGGTTTCCTATCTCCATGTACAAAAAAAAGTAACTTTTTTTTTCTAATATGCATTTTCTATTATGATCCAATGTTCTGATAAATTACCTTTTTTTCCTCTAAAAATTTAATTAAATTGATTTAAAAGCTTCTATATAAATATTCTACTGTAAGAGAATTAAAAAATATTCGAAAAAAAAAATCTAGAGACCATAGGAAACTCGTTTTTAAAAACAAAAATTTTGCTTCATGATGATGCAGCCACCTTGTTGGGCAATTTACCTGTTTTGGGCTTAGATGTTCTGTTTGTATTTATATACTATATCAATATACGCGAACCATTTAACGTAAAATATTTGTTAAAATACAAAATTAAGATCAAGAATCTTTCATGCCTGTCGCTTCAATTTCCATGTATACAGTTTTAACCATATGACATTAATGTGATCACCAGCTTTTTTCCGGAAATATGGTTTTATGTTGTCCGGGTTTGAGAAAGATGACTCAGGCCAGAAGTGACACAGCAAGATAGAAATTTGTTGCTTTTTCTAAGAGCCAAACCAGTGGATGTACATTGAATAGTTACTTGGAAGCGTGTAGAGGCAGATCTATAGAAAAAGAGAGAGAGAGAGAGAAAAAGAATGATTGAATATTTGTTCGAATGTGCTCGATTTGGCTCAAATCAGGAGCAATTTGCAGATATGAGAGGCACTTGAAAATCGTGGTCATTCTTTTTCTACATTACTAAGACATTTTCGGTGAACATTGTATCGCATATTAGTGTTCTTTACAATTTCATACTCCCCAAAAATGATTAAACCTGATTGATGTACAGTATCAGCCACAATTGACTTATAATCATAATCGCTGGATTTTCAGAACTGCCTGTGAACATGATCAATGCAACAAAAGGGCAAAAAATAAAAAAGATATCAGATAGTAAAAAATATGCTTATAATTAATCTTCCAGAGAAATTTCGCAATTAATTTTCATAAAAAATTGACCATGGATAATATAATGGTTATAGTGCATCATCGTTATATGTTATAGATTAAATCGTCTGTAAAGCTTCGAACATTATTTTTAAAATTATTCTAATTACAATAAAGTTATACTAATTACACAAATGGAGTAGATGGAGGTTATCTCCTCTACTTGTAATTGGACAAGTGGGAAAAGACATTTACGTTAGGGACTAAAAATATATATCGAATGTTTTATGTGTCATAAATAAATCTAGATATTGAGCTGTAAAAAATTCATGTAAAAAAATGACGGTGCTCATTTACTAATGAAATAATGCTTCGTCTTTAATCATGTCTGAACTATTTTTTTTTAAATATCTATTTCGTCAATTACTTTTAAGATTGAATTTTTACTTTTTAAGATTTATTAAAATTTTGGTGATTTTTATTTTTTTAAAACAACAATACATGGTATATACATGTATTGTTGAAGAATAAATTATTTTAATATCTTTTAATATTTTAATGTTTTGTTCTAAGGATAAAGTATTTTAATATCATGTTTGAGATTTTTATTTCAATTCGGTGAAATTCACCCAACTTTCGATCATTGGCGTAGCTGTAAATTTTGGAGCTCGAAAACAGTTTTATCACTTCTATCGTAACATTTATGTAGAATTTTCCTTTCAATTTCATCATATTCAAACGCATGGAACAGACTTTGAATATCGGAAACTTCAAAAATAAAATTAAAAAACAAAGATGTTATTATAACGTCATATCCTAACTAAAACGTATTTTTCTATCCTGAGAAATATGGAAACATATATACAACGATCATTCCTGCGTTTGACATATTCAACATCAGTGAGGCATCTCATCATAACGACAGAGAAGATGAGGAAAACACCAAGGAAAATCGTACCAACAATGCAACAACTGACAAAACTGGAGTTGTTGACAATGCCATCTACAGGTTCTTTGTTCTGGAACAATACATGAATGACATCAGATGGTGATGTCCTAGCTATTGAGAAACCAAAAGGACGTACTTGGTATGTGTATCTGATAAGTGAGGTGACTTGAATGGCCAAGTAAAAATAGAAAGAAATCTTCGAATAAAAATAAAATGAAAAGTGAAGATTCAAAAGCCAATTTCATGGATTCACGTAGCAATCCATCGACTATATTTTCTTTGTCCAAAGAAAAGTATAATCTGTAATTAAGTAATGGGCGAAAATTTAGTCTGATTTCTCGAAATTGAAGCTGCCGTATTAAAATTTAAAAATCGGTGTCATATTAAATTAAAATATTGATTTCGTCGTCAAGTTCAACCTATATACTGTCACTTGGTTGACAATAAAGCAATGCGGATGATGTAAACACGCAGAACAGTACTGTTTATTACCTGCATAGTTATTTTTTTTTTTTTGAAGATCTTTACATTTCTTCTCATTGAAATATTTTTTTATTTATGTAAATACAATAAAAAAAATGAAATGTCATCCTCAAAACTCAAATATATGTTCAAATTCCAATTTTGTCCTCAACTATAGACACATACATCTTTGGAATATGTTTTGTTTGAATTAAATATATTACAAAGGTTTTTAGCAGCTGGCTGATGCGGAAATATATTTTTGAGAGAAAATTCAACTGCCCTGCGGGGAATCGAACCCACGTCCTTTCACTTTCCGGGTGAATGTCTTGTAGTCTAGTGGTCTAGGGCAGTGTTTCTCCACCACCGGGCCCTGGCAAGAGTCAAACCGAGCCGTCAGTGATTCATCATTTCGTATATCCCTGTTCGTTTTCCATTAGTCGTGTTTATGACCGGGACTTCCACTCAGAAAAAACAATCCTAGCGGGCCACGGTCCTTCAAAGGTTGAGAACCACTGGTCTACGGCGTTCACCCGAAGGACGTGGGTTCGATTCCCCGCAGGGGCAGTTGAATTTTCTCTCTTTCCAAAATATATCTTCGCATCAATCAGCTGTTAAAAACCTTTTTATGGATAGCGGAGAGTGACATCATCCTCGGATTAAATACATTAGTTGCACATATATAACTAACTCACTATATAGTATACAGAAAACAATATGTTTTTCCTCATATATTTTTTTTGTCAAATAGTTACAAAAAAATCATTCATATACAAGCACAAAACAACCAAGGAGACATCAGTCCCATACTGGTTGTTACAATCAAAATGTTTGTGTATGTTAAGATTACTACAATAAGTTAGAATTCTAGACAAATAGATAGAAAAATTATAATTAATGAGAAATAAAAGTAAAAATATGTATTACAAAGCTAAGTGAAAAATAAACAATAGAAAACAAAAAAAAAGAGAAAGGAAAGAAATAAATGTAATTGTGAATTGAGTATAACAATAGGTGATGGTAAGATGTATACAATCGGTGTGAATAATAAACATGTAACGGGGCTGAAGGTGCTGTGACGCTTATGCGATATGAGAACATCAATCAACATATGCAGAATACAATAATGTGCATCTATGCAATGCATTTAAAATTGTCTAAATTGTTCTGAACAAAATGTTGGATTTGGATATGTTATTTGACAGCATATTTTTTTTTCTTTTTCTTATTTAATTCATACATTGAGTTGGTAAAGCAGATGGGGAAAATGAAAGTTACGTTTGAGAGAGAAAGTCTGAGGATGAAATTAAAAGTGGATCTCAATGTCTGGAATTTGAAAATCATGGAATTTATGATTTTTTTTTAAACTCGGGAATGTGTGGTAGTTGACTCTCTAATCTCAATGGAAAGGACATAATAAAATTTCGGAATGAGAAAACTGAAATGTGTTTGACTATAGTTTTGTGAACTAAATGTAGTGAATAAGTGGAATTAAGGCGAGCGAATGTGCGGGATGAATTTGAGGGTAAAGTGAATTGACTCTTTGATTATCATTATTGATCTATCAAAATATAAATAACGCAGAGGTAGGATCTGGAGATGATGGAAGAGTTCGTTTGATGGAGTGTTATAATCAGATGTCAAAAGCAGTTTTTTTTGTAGAGACAAAATAGGAGTAACATTAGATAAATAATCGCTTCCCCAAACCATAAAGTAAATGAGAATGAAACATTGAGTAGTAGTAGGTTAGTAGAAAGGTTTTACTCACGATAAGTTTGAGATGATAAAACTTGTATAACATGAAACGCAATTTATCTTGTAAAGGTTAATATGAGAAAGCCATTTTAAATTCTGGTCAACATGAATGCCAAGGTATTTTATCGTGGTTGGTTGTTCAAGACGTTGACAGTTACATGAATTACAATTAAAAAAAATTGGTTCATGGGGTATTATGTTATGTTCAAGAGGTAGAGTATTACGTACAGAGAAATTAATAAATTTACTTTTAGAAATGTTTAACTTGAGATTAGTATTAACAAACCAGTTTTGAGTTGTAATTAGATCACTATTAATTGCTGTGATAAGTGGTTGATAATCTGTTCCAGAGTAGAGAATGACAGTATCGTCGGCAATGTAATGATTTTACCATTTATTTTAAGATTACATAGGTCATTAATAAATATAATGAATAATAACGTGCCTGATACAGATACTTGTGGGCTCTGCTGATAATATTCATAAAATTATTGAAATGAGCATTACATTTTACTCTTTGGGTTCTGTTAGTTAGGTATGAGTGGAGAATGTTAAAACCATTGCCTCTGATACCACAAGAATGCAATTTAGAGAGCAGAACTCTGTGATCGACACTATCAAACGCTTTCCTAATATCTAAGAAAATGCCTATAGTTTTTCGAAATAACAAATTCCCAATTACTAGCTAATAAATTAATATCTTTGTAACACATATCCAGTAAAGTTTAAAAGTGCTGATTCAGTGTTTCTTTTTGGTAGAAATTCATCATTCTGATTGGAGGAAGAGAATTGTGGTTTAAGAAAGAGTAAATACTAGTTTTGTGAGAATCATCTCAGAAACTTTAGAGGCGGAGGGTATAATGGAAATAGTTGGCTATAGTTGTTCAAATCATTTGAATTTCCATTTTTGTGAATAGGAATAACTATTGCTCATTTTAGAGATTCAGGAAATTCCCCCCTTTTCAATACAATTACTAATTAAAGTTGTCAAAATTTGAAGAATATTGATAGGAAAACTTTTGAGAATATATTATTATATTTGTAGCTATACCGTCAAAACACAGGAAGCGGAATTTGAAAGTGATTTAATTATTTTTGATATTTCATACTGATCAGTGGGTATCAGAAAGATATATTTGTCATTACTATGTATATATTGTTCAAAATTATCATTTTGTGGCTGTCTATGTTCTGAAATATTCACGAAATGGGCATTAAAGTTATTAGCTAGTAATTGGGAATTTGCTTCTGAGGGCATTATTTTATTTTTGTTCTCTGATCCAAGTATTTTATTAATGAATTTCCAGCATTTAGCTGATGTGTATTGCAGTTAGAAAATTTAGTAGTGCAAAATTTTTTGGTTTATTTTATTTGACTTTTGAGAAATGACGTTACATTTTTATACGCTTGTTGAATTGATGAATCACATACGGATACTTCCTATGTTTCAAGTAAAGTTTTTGTTTAATTTTCGTCAAATTGACCAATGCAGGTGTAATCCAAGGCTTGTTATGTTTTTTTATTATTTTTATATGAATGTATTTTGTATGGTTTTTTTTAATTACAGTTTCGAGTTTAAAGATAAATTGATCGAAATTCAGCCCTGGAGTATTTTTCGTAAGCGCAAAACTAATTTTGAAGATATGGTGAAATTCCGGTGAGATCTACTTTTTTTAATAATTTCTATTTACCGTTTAGGATTTAGGATTAGACAAAAAAAAACTTTAACTTACAAGAGATTGGATAGTTGTTAGAATATATATATATAGTGGAGAATATAGCTGAGAAATTTCATCGATTTTCTCTAATAGAGCAGCGAATAAATATGTGATCAATGCACGAATATGAATGTGGCCTTGCAATTAAAGCAGTGAAGCCGTGACTAGAGAGCATATCCAAATAATTCGAAATGAGTACCGTATATAGTATTTAAGATGACAATGCTAATATCTCCTATAAAAACTACATCTGTGTTTAATATTTTTTAAAATGGAATCAGTTCTTGGGAGTATTGGGGGCAAATGAGTGCGACCTATACGGATTTAATATAGTGAGTTTTAAGGTTTGTTCTTGGATATAATCAATTCACCAGTAAGCATTGGAAAACCACCAAGTTCTAAAAATTTAAGAGATTTGTGTGTGTAAACAAAAATTCCCCGTAGTTGTACTTTCTACAATCGTGAAGAAATTATAGTCAGTTAGTGTATAAAGATTAATTTCATCCTCATAGACCCAAACCGCTGATAGCACCAAAATATGAATATATTTCAATGACTGATTCAATAAAACAAGAATTTGGTCAAAATTCGTCCTAACACTTCGTATGTTGAAATTAACTATATTTATCGAGAAAAATTTGTCATTGGAATCATTATGTATAAGCAAAAATTATTAAATTCCTCCAGGGTGCTGATATCATGATATTTCAAATTTGAGCGCATTCCAAAAAAGAATTTAAATTTATAAAAATAACTATCCAACAGCAACCGGAAGGACATTTGACAAGAGTCCAATTCAGAGTACAGATGTAGAAAAATTTGTAAATATATGGCAGAAAAGTGAGAGGGTGATTTTGGAAACTTTAAAGTTTTTGAACAAATTAATATATAAATTGTGTTGTATTTAAGATGTAAACAAGAATTATATAAGCAGTTAAACAATATATCGATAATTAATTTCATCAGCGATGTTTTGGACAAAGAAACATGGACAAAATCGGAGTGCATCCAGAGTGTACAGTCTTATACTAGGGCTTTTATACATGTTAATTAATGCAATTTAGATCATTGATATGACTAATTTTGTACACCCTGGAGTCCTCCGATTGTCTCAAATATACTTTTCCGTTTCCCGTCCTACAAACTTGAAATCATTTTCAGTTTTAAATTTCATTGCAAAATAGAATACCTGTTTAACAAATGGTGCCAAGCGGTCCTTGAAATAAATTGTGTTAGGTCTGATTTTTCGATCATTTATTTCAGATGTACAAATCTTAGATTTCCGGGCAATGTTATAGATGTCACGGTCTTAAACTGCATGATAGTAGGCTTGATCTTATCTTTCCTCGATGTTGGAACACGATGAATTATGTTAACGTCGGGTTCTAAGTCAATAATATCAAGTTCTTGCAGGATCGTTGACTTGACTTCATCCAAATTCTCATTTTCAATTTCCGGAAAACCGGTAATTTCAATGTTTGATCGTCTCGAGTATTGTTGGAGATTGGCGATATCAATTTGATGGTTTTTTGTTTGAGAATTTAAAGTGGCGTTCTCTCTCTCCACACTTCTGGTGGCATTTTGTTGTTGTAATCTTGTATTTCTGACTGCTGATTTTCAGTGAGGTTAGTTCTTGGGATTGAGTTGAAAATTGATATGTCGTGAGCCTGATGAGCGCCTGGATGTGTTTTTCGAAGACGGAGGAGATACGTGAAATGGGTTTAGTAGATTCTTGTGACAGAAAGGACCCATCGTTTCACTCACAGTATCACAGATGCTCAGCTTACAGGTCGGAATCGGTTCGATGACAATTTCTTGATCAAAAGGATTAATAATAGATGACTCACTTTGTGTTTCGTGGTTACGGATATATCACCCTCTGGCATACTGGTTGAAGTGTTGCTTTGTTCATTAGATACACATTTAACACACACCCAGTTGGCTTTACGGCTTTTGGCAATTTTTCGAAAAGTTTTCTCATTATAACCAGCGCAATAGAAGTGATAACACGTCTCACATTTAGCACAGACAATCTTTTCATCCTCAACTATGATGTTTCTTATGTTCTATGATTTTCATATTGAACACATGAACTACTATAATCAAGGAAGTCAGCTGTAATGGGGTCATGTGCGTGTGTGATTAATACTGGGTTCATTAATATATGATTCTCTTTAGTGTCAAGTTCGTAGGATATATTTCATCAATTAGCTAAAGAAAATTTTCAAAGTTAATGATAATGAGGCCATCGATGTATCTGAAACCCATGATTTGATGTTTTGTGAGAATTTTAGTTTAAAAATGTGAAAAAATTTCCGCAAAGCGACTGGAGAAGCAAGTGTCCATGGGTGGTATGCCTTTAATTTGTTTAAAACATCCATGCAATTAAACAAGTAGTTCTCAAAGATGCAAAAATTTACTAAATTATTCCAATGACTTTTGTTATAATTAATTACTTACGTTCTTTTATTTTTTATATAAGATTTTACAGATATTTAAGATGTTTTTATGTGGAATATTAGTAAATAAATTTTCAAAATCTAAAGTTTCAATGCTGTTAATCTTAGAATTTCTTGAATAATTCAAAACTTTCTCATTATTTTCTATGACATAAAATGGGATTCTTTCAATTCTATTTTCACTAAACTATTTTTTGGAATGTTAAAAAAAAAAACTTTTGCCGCAATCACTGTTGTAACAGTTGGTTTCGCATGTGAAAAATCTAAATTTGATAGGCTTTTTGTGAAATTTAATAGTTACAAATTAATATAAATAACGATACAAAATATTATTCATTTTAAATTTTTTGAGAAATGCAAGAGTCTTGTTATCAATCTCTTTTTAGGTCTTACTTTTTTAGTGTACGTATTGATGATATTGTTGTACTCGCTAAGCCACAAGTTCTTATAAAATAACTTGAAAATAATTACAAAGTTATTAGCTGCTTTATCAGCGACAGTGGTAAAGAATTTATTTTGAATATTTTCAATTTCTTCAAAAAAACTTTTGAAATTGCCATAATATTTTTTTTCAAATTCTGGCCTATAAAGATATGAACTCAAATTGTTTTTGATGTCGTTAATTGCATTACATTTCCATTCTTGGAAATTTTCAATGGGCCAAGAGTATTTGTGAGAAATCTTGGCAATAAAAATGTTAATATTCAAGATTTGTTTTCCAGAAAGCTTTTTTTTTTAAGTCTAAATTTAGTGCCAAGACTCATTAAATTTCTGAGCTTAACATATTGAATAATAGAAAGATCACCAGTTATTATGTGTCCATGATTCCAATCAACAAATTTATACAAGTTATTGTCATTGCGCAAATAATGTTTGTCTTCAATATTGTTCAGGTTTTTACTGAAAAAATTGTAGTTATACAGATTTATTTATAAATAGGCTTATTGTATCTAAGCAATCTGTTGGCATTGCATTCCTCATTGACTGGAAAAATACTTTTATGTTTTGAAAAAATATGACCTATTCCCATTTGATCAAATCTTTTGTCGTAGAAGTCCAGGACACATAGTAATCTCCTTCCTATGTAAGAAGAGCTCTGAAATATTTTTGATATTTAACTTAAATTTAATTAAATCAAAAACAATATAAGTTTCACAATGTCATTCCTAAAAGAAAAGTTAAGCTTGGTTTTTTCAAACCAGTAAAGGGCATTATGTTTAAGAGAAAAAATGCCCGCCCTGATCTTTATTAGATTAGAAAAATAAAATTTGAAGAAATTCATTTTTTCAAAAATTTCTGCAACATTTAAATTTTGTTTTGTTTCTTTACCTCCTCTGCAGCCACGTTGGTGGAGGTGAGATTTATTGAAAAGAGTAGAAATTTATGATAAATACAGACACATCGTCAGTATTAGAGAAATTGTCACCATTTCATTTAGTATTCAATCCATATGGATAAAAAGAGTTCTGTATATAAAATATATAATAATATATAGACATATAGTTTGTTTTTTGTCAAACTTTGAAGAAAATAAATTATTACAGCATCGTGACTGCGGTTTGATGGATTGCCATAGCTAACGTGAACATAATTATCACGATAAAAATAGGCCAACTCCACGATGACCCAAAATAATCACTTTACGGACGAATTTTCGCGAATTGTCTACCCAAAGCCCAAAATTTGGACACTGACCGGGCCAATCTGCAACGAAAGTGGCCAAATGCGGGCTTTGGCAGTAACACATATATGGTTTTATTTGCGATATCGTAATCTTGTCCGAATTTGATTTTTGTCTAATATTTTTTCATTAGGGAATCACGAATCTCAATCTAACTTCGTAATTATTCAATTGAATTCAATCATGATTTCTTTGATTGCGAAAGCTCTTTCGAAAAACTTCTCTATTGAAAGACTCTATTGAAAAGGTATCATTATTGAATTATATTTTCGATAAAATAACTCAGATGAATTTAGAGCTTAAAACTCTATTAGTATTTGCTTTTAATTTTTGGGCGCCTGTCCTTTCCTTCTTTAAAGACTTAAAAAATACAGACACGAAAATACTAGAGTCTCTCGAAGCTAACACTTTCAAAATAAATCATATTAGTAGCTAATGAAACGCGTGAACAAACACTTAAATAATTCGTTCCCTTTTGCTCCGTATTTGCATAAAATTCAATACTTTTATGTGGCAGTTCATTTCTTTTTATGATTTTCCCATTTTACATTATTCTGCTCAGTTGTAATTTCATTCACAAATAAAGTAAATTAATCCTTTAAATATTAATTATGATTAAAACTTCCTTAGAAAGAAAGAATGAAGTGCTATAATCGCATCACTTTGCGAAACAATAATCTTTTATTGAGTTTTTGGGAAGAAAAAACACATTTTTTACCGTCTGCTACAAAGTATTTAATGCAATATATAAGCAATATTTTCGAATCTAATGTAACACTTGTGTGACGAATGCAGCTAATTTGTTATTATTTCCAATATAGTTAGGGGGTATAGTTAGCAGTAATTCATATTTTGTAGAAACAATGGTTTTGTAGCTGTATGTACATATTGTATTTTATCCTAAGCATTATATTCTGTATTTTTGTATTTGAGTATCGTTCTTTACACACTGGATTCGGAAAGTTAAGCATGCGAATGTCAATTATATAACATAATGCCGCACACACACACCACTTTAATCGTGTCGTGTCTCTCTAGATTGGATGGCTAGTGGAACACAAAATAGTACTCAGGCGTACAGCCCCTTCATGTAGAGCCTTTGACACACATTACTGCCATATACTGTGCTACCGAGTGACGCTGCAACCATGGATGCCACAGTTTTGGAGGGCGCTCGTTGATTCCGCATGGCTAGTATAGCAATATAACGATTATGGAAACAATTGCAAACATGCAAACAGCTGTCCGGAGAGCTGCGCCTGGTCGACCATGATTGGCTCTTGAGCCATGTGAACCGCACCACTCTAGAAGAGGCGCCGAAAAAAAAGCTTTGTTGACCAAACAAACGTAGGCAAAAGGAGCAAAAATAGGTCCGGTATGGGTAAAGATTTTTTTTCGATTCGCCCATGTGGTCGACTAAAGATTTTCACCCCCTACTCCCTCTGATTATCGTTATATTACTATAGTAGACAAACGGAATCGACGAGCGACCTACACAACTGTTAGATACATGGTTGTAGCATCACTTGGTAGAACAATATTTAACGTTACTGTGTGGCGAAGGCTCTACGTGAAGGGACTGTACGCTCGGGTACCACGTTTGTGTTCCTCTAACCGTCCAGTCCAAAGGAACAAGATTAAAGTAGTGTTGTTAAGTTATAAAAACCGTCGCTTATCTTTTGGAATCCAATGTACTATAATGTAAGTTTGTTAGATGAGTGGTACGCAAACTTTTTGAAGTGAGACCCCCCTTTTGACAAAAACATTTATCGGCAACCCCCAACATAGGCTGACCATATGTCCCGCGACCCCCTACATGAGCTAACCATAGTGTCCTGGTTTGCCGGGCCATTTCTATTCCGATTTGTTTGTCAGTAAACGTGCTGTCCCGAAAGCCCTTGTCAGAACGCTTGTTTCGATTTTAATTAGGCGATATTGACATCCAAAGATATTCACACAGGACTTCCAAAGGGGACATTTTTTTAATATCATATAAATATTTACTTTTATTTTATGTACTTAGTATCTCTTATGTAAGATGGAAGTGTAGTGAGGTGTATGGTCCTTGATTTTGGTATAGGTGTTCAACAAAATTGTAACAAAAATTGTTCGTAAAGCGTAGACACATTTTTCCCCATCTATTCACATATTACTTATCATTCTATTCTGTGTTTTAGTTTTTAATAAATATACAATCAGGTGATTCTCTTTAAGTCACCTTGTGAAAGTACTAACTTGATATCGTCCAGCGCATGCCAAAAGTATTAATGTAAAAATTTCCCTTCCTTTCTGGATAACCTTGTTTGATATCTTGTTTGTACAGCGCGATCGAAAAATATCATAATTAACAATGCGGCAAAGCGGGTTTACTGTGCTCTGTCACAGCAGTGACGTCACGCATCGCATTACAGCAACTGGTACTGACTCCGGCGTGTCATGAGGCAGTCCTTATGAGCCGAGAGAGAGAGAATTTTCCTTAAAATAGGTTTTCTGCACCGTGCTTATCGTGAAAACACTGATTGGTTAAAAACCATAATTTCAGGTTTGTAACCAATAAGGGTGTTCACGCTTCACGCGGTGCAGCGCAAATGCTTTTTGGAAAACCCGATTTTATTATAAAGCCCTGCGTTGACACACCAAATGCAATATTGCCTTGGTCGTTCGATCATCGATTCAGGTAATTCAAATCCGATTAAGAACTAACTGAAATCCTATGAAACCCAAATTTACTGCAAAAAATTATTCATCGATGATAGCATTTCTGCATACAGAATATTACTTACAGGGAATTCTCATTCTATATAAATAAAAAAGTAGTCCTAAATTTGTTTTTCATTCCTTGGGATAGACTAAATCAAAAGACATTGTTCCACCTAGTCATTCATCAGACGTCTCTAGCAGCGGTTTCGAGTAGCTGTCGACCTTACGCTGCACTTCATTATATCACAGGTGGCAGCGACATCTGAGCGTCTGCGTAAGAAATCCACCTCTTTCCTCAACTCCCGTTTTACTAGGCAAATGATCCCGTTTTCTACACTCGTATAATTCATGAACGATATATATCATTTCAAGGAAATCTTTTTTAGCTTATATAGATGTAAAGATGTGATATTAATGTCGGAAAATGTATCGCCTTTTTTCTGTTTTTAATCGATCCGCATACTGGTGTATCGCATGCGTTTACTTGATATATTATATCAATGCATTGAAAAAAAAATGCCTGATTTTTGTTTTATAAAAATATGCAAAAGAGAAACATACTTTTACAAGCGAATTGAAAATGAATAATGGATAGTCGTCTGAAAAGTTTGGAAATATATACGAATGAATATGCTACGCGATTTCGATAAAATCTCATATATACGATAACGCATGACGAAAACAAAGTGAATGTATCGTGTTTATTCACGGACATGATTCTAAAATGCGTTGAAAAAAACTATTTATTTTCAGAGAACATGATTCTAAATTCTCTTGAATAAGAATTAATGAATGTTTTCGGATATACAGGTTGCATAGCTAACACCTCGCATCACAAATTACTGGTGAACCGTCGATCCTAGAGAGGCATACTTTGAATTAGGAAAAGTACTGAAATAACATGTGTATCTGGGATACGTGATTCATATTCAAAGAGTTGTACAGTTATTAGTTAACTTTTTCCGCAACGTCCGCGGTCTTATGACCACTGTGCTTAAATTGAAATATCGATAGAGCCTGGACGTGCTTGGTTCAGTCTGTATTCTGTACAGTGATTAAAATAAAAAATTATATTATTTTGTTTACTTTTTATACAAACACTCTGTGTTCGAAAACACATATAGAAGGTTGTCACCTTGTCTCTTCTGAAGCCTGCAAAAAAATTCCACATTTTTCCAGCGCAATATAAACTGAGATATTTGAATTCAAAAATCGGAGAAAAGGTGGGGAGAAGCAGCGAAATTGAGGGAAAGAAACGTCCGTTAGTTTATGTTTTTCGTTTCTTTCTTTCACACCTAACACAACTCAGGTCTATCGCCATCTATGTGCAGTTTACTACTTTGTGAGTTGTGTCGGAAGTGTAAGTGTGTACCTAACAGTCTGAGTGCGTATCTACCATTGTGTATGATTTTTCAGTGCTGTCATCTATACGTTAGTTTATGCTGTTCTTCGCCAACTATTCTGTTTTTGAATTCAAATATCTTAGCAAATATTTCACTTATAATCATGGAACGTTTTTGTTGGCTTTAGGAGAGACAGTGCAACAACCTTTTCATTGTGTTTTTGAGCACATGGTGTTCGTATAAAAAGTTATTCTTTCATTTAATAACTAAACAACCCCTTGCAATAAGAATGGCCCACGCGTTATTTGGATACATTTTCTAATTGGAAGTTTGCCTTTAATTTCAACAGTTTGCCAATAATTTGAGTTTTGAGGTGTTGGCTTTATATGCACCCTATATGACAAGTATATGCAGTAAAAACTTTATTTAAAGAGTACCACTGTAAAAAAAACTTTCAAAATTCGAAAATTTTCAACACAACATTCATGAATCGCTCCAACACAAGTATGTTTTCTCTATTCCAGTCAAAACTGGAATCTTATTAAAATTCACGGAAGATTAAAAAATTTTGGATGATTCTACTACTAAGTCTGTGAATGAGACTTTCAGCAGAACAACGCATCGTGGTCTATATGGAATAGAATAAGAAAAATGAAAAAAAACGATGATATTATACTATGCATACCTTGATATCTCGATAATACCGTTTTTCTAAATTCAAAGACTAAATAAAAAACAATTCAAAACGATGTACATATATGCAGAAATTAGATAAAACAGAGAAACACTCTTCCTCATTTTATGTAAAAAATGTCCCGAGTCAAAATATGAAAAGTAAAGTTGACTCATTATCATGACAACGTAATGCCAGAGACGTTATGATGGCTTTAGAGAACAGTATAGCTTTTTTCATTTAAAACGGAAAAGTATGGAAATGTTCAAATTTTGTCTAGGCATACCATCTCATGGAAATCCGATAGGGAATTTCAGTGAGAAAATTAAATGCAAATACCAGCCATCGCGATGAAGGAAACTACCTTCAAGAAACAATAGATTCGAATCCGTATAGAAGCATGAAAAATAGTAACTGATATTCACCAAATATCATTTCTGAAAGTGTCTATATTGCCAGAAAAGTCGTCTTACTACTTCATTTTTGATTGAAATATTCGGAATGAATGAACGGTTAAACTTAATACTCAATGTTGGATTTCATTTCTCAATTAATTTTCACCTGGATCAAAATGAAAATTCAAACTGTCTTTTTCCTGACTTTGGATATTCCAACCACAACACCGAAAAGACGTTTCTTTTTAGAAATATTTCTTAATTTTTGATTTAAAAAATAATACGAATTGAAAGAAAGCTCATAAGGTGGTTTCCTTTATCCAAGTTATCTGTAATAAAAAGTCCTCGATGTCGGATGAAAAGAATTTTTTTCCTTGAAAATTCGGAGAGAGAGAAAATCTCGGTATAATCATTGTTACAAATTCTATGAGAGATCTGAATGATGGAGAATATTGAAACCCACATCAATTTGTTTTTATTTTAACTATTAACGATATTCGTTCTTTTTGATACATGGCCAAAAACCATATCAGGACATAAACTATATTATAGTTGAACTATTCATGATTGTGATCGGGTACTTTCACTTTGTTATTTTATTCCTTTACTCGTAACTGTTTTCTGTTATACAAATCACTGAAGAAAAACTGGTTTTGAAATAAACCGTATTTCAAAATTGGAACGAATTCAACGAAGCGTATTCGTTATACTATAATAAATGTACTGCCACGAGGTTTCTGAACGTTTCACATGAAACACACTATGTTATCGTGCACAAAGATGTTTAAGGCAAAAAAATAAAACTAAAACCAAACAAGAAATGTAGAAGGTGCATTTCTGTTGGGCTGGCAATTCGTATGCTGCCCTGTCCATAACCTCACTCGCTCTCTTTTGCTACCCGTGTGCCATTCCAAAGACCAACCGACACGATAAACTGGTAGGATATAACACGAACGGAATACGGGATGAAGCAAGAAGGGACTATTTTCTTTTTCATTCCGGTGTTTCTCCGGGCAACATCAGTATTCTAGTGACGGCGATTTTAGGATTCCTAACAAAGAACCCGCCCTCAGAAGAAATTGAATTACTCCAATATCGAAGGAAAAAAATGTCAATTCAGAACGGAAGCTGAAATCAGTAAGCAATGTCATTTGCTCTTCTCTACACAATTTAATTTTTGCCCGAAATCACAAAAGAAACTGAAGCAAAAAGATTTGAGATATTCATGTTGCGGGAGAGCTAGTGAGACCAGTTATGATACGATTATGCGTACAGAAAATTAAGTCACGTTTTCGTGACTTGTGTCTGTTTGTTTCACTGATTCAAACATTTTATAAATTCAAATTTATGCCCGACCTGTTTAAAAAAAACCACAGTAAACCATTATTTAAGATAGTGAGGGTATAGTATTGATACACAGTATCAATTACTAAAAATTATAGTATCTATAGGGTATAGATACTATAATTTTTGTATAGTATCTGAGACCGAATAAATTATAGTATATTTTTCTACATGTCTATTACTATTCGATGATTACGATTAGTCAAGTCATCTTACGGTTTTTTGAGTTCAACAGGTTATAAACATAAAATTGTAGGGTGTTCATAAACTAACTTTGCCAATGTACGAGCTACCAGCGGCCTAAAAATTCATGAATGCAAATGAAATTCGATATGTTCTTACTGCTCGAAAATGAATAGAAAAAAACAAAACCCAGGTTTCGTGGTTACGGTCACAGTGACAATACAATGGCCGTAGGAACAACCTTCGTTGGTTGTTCCCACATTTTTTTTTTTTTTGGCTGCATCAGTGCAGCCTACAGGCACATCCCAACTCCAATGACTGAATCCAACGCCATATCTGAATTTTTTTGAAATTTTGTTTCTGTAACAGTAACCGCGACAGCTAGATCTTTGTTTCTGTTTTCATTCTTGAGCGCGTACTCTGAAATGAAAATATCTTGAATTTCATTTACCTTCGTTGATTTTTGCAACCCCTGGGGCTTGTATATCTACAAAAAAAAAATCTAAATATCAGCTGTATATTCATGTTATTATGTATTCATAATAATCAATTTTTAAAGTGAAAATAACTTTTTGTAACACACAAGAAAGATGGATAATTCTTATATTATGTTATTATATACTCCAATATATCAGTTAATGATAATATTGTAAATGAAATTTAGAAATGATAAAAAAAAAAAAATCATATATCATTCACTAAAGTAACATGTATACATGTATTTATAAGAAACAATTAAGGAATTCATGGCAGAGTTTGATATTGTATTTGATTTTTGCCTCCGAAAAAAGAAAAGTTTTCCGCATAAAAGCGATTCATTTAAAATAATGAGGAAATGATGAAGACAGAGGAAGCTTATATGAATTAAACCGAGAAATAAAAATTAGTTATATGTGGATCTTCTATCAGAGAATATTTCTTGCATAAGCTTCTAGGATACTATAAAGCCTATTAAAACACAAAATGTGCAAAAGAGGTTTGAGTGATAACTCGGTATATATATACACACATATATATACTTGTGTGGGTGCTATTAATTATTTTCAAAGGAAACCAATAATCGCTTTATCTCGCTATTTTGCCATTAATTAAGACTGTGATAAAAGTGAATAATTCTTTTATTTCGCTTTTCAGTTCAACCTCGCTGAATTCTCGAGAGTTATTGAATATTTTAAGTAACTTTTCTTCAATGAAGAAAAGAGCTCATTCATGTTGGGTTTTTATTTTCTTATTATTGAAACAAATTAAAGAGCATTATTTTTCGTTTATTCTTGAAGCACTTAGAATTTCATTATGGATCCCGTGCTTATGTCTTCGCGAGATACCACACTTCATTAAACGTTAATTATGGGTACGGAACAAAACAATTTTTCCAAGGTTTTGTTGATCAAATTTGGCGATTCTTCTCTTCTATGTTATTTACTCGACTTTTTCTTATGACTTTTGTAGGTTTTGAAATTCAGAAATTCCACTGAATATTTAACTGGTGTTCTGACATTTAACGTTTTCCAATCTATTTTGGATAAGTGAAAACTCCTACTGCCATACACATCGGGGAATAAGTCCCATGCACAGCTATCACATGGTAGCTGTTTGTTTCGTTAGTATAATGTCTACGTGTGTGTGTGTCTTGTTTAAAAAACAATCTTACCTGTGAAACAGCCATTGTCATTCTGTTGAGAGTGACAGTCTCTTAAGGATTAGTTTTTACCTTTTTTTGGTCTGTTGGCTAACTGCTATGATAATAACGCAGCATCTATGTCTTAAGAAATTTTCTTAAACCAGACATAAAAGAATCAGCAACCTCTACCTATGCGAGAGCTCAGAATCTGACAGGCTCATCGACAGGCAAAAATTCTTTTTACTACCGACTTATTCGAAGAACGTAAAATGCAAAAGTGAGCAATGGTATTTCATGCATGTATGCCATTTTTCTCACAGTCTCTGTATGCATTTTCTCACATTGTCTAACACCACAAAAAAAAGTAGTGGCAACTAAATTCACGGATTATTGTGACACGAAGTACATAATAGATCTGGGGATTTTTTTTATACTTCACAAGCAAAAATATACATATTTTCTTACGTTAAATGTAAGAAAGAACAAAGTATTTGAATATCAGGTAGAGAGTTGAAGAACTACACACATACATTAGAAACTAGAACATAGCAGACATATTGATTTTTTTCGTGCATTTGCAAAAGGGGTGGAGAGAATGTAGATAACAAATGGAACGAGGGCTCAGCCCCATGTGCGACCTTCTTGTCTTTTCCTATTTTTTTTGTTTTCCTGTTTTTTCTTGTTTCCAATCTCCCATTCCTCACTATTTACTGCTCCTTTTTTCAATTTTTTTTTTCCATGTCGATTTTCCCACCCTCATCTGTTTTCAAATAAATGCAGGCATACACACAGGAGTAGGACCTTGAGGGAAGGAAAAGACTGAGGAAGAAACACCAAAGAAATGAATGGGAGGATGCAAAAACACGCTCACAACTTCCTAGTATAAGGAGAAAAAATGAATAAATGTAAAGTAAAGCAGCAAACAGAGTAAACAAATATATTTATATCGTATTCTCACGCTCTACTTTTTGTCTCAGTTGGTGATGGCAACGAAGATTTAGAAATATCCGTATGCCGAATGCAAACACGACCAGGAGAAAAAAATGCATTTTGTTTCTTTTTCCCTAAATCATCAACTCGTGGATGTCTGAGAGAGGAATAAATATATGGATTTTCTGTGAGTGAAATAAGTGAGTCATTTAAATATTTTTATGACTGATACACTGCAGCTGATGATGTATATTCGATGATATCCGTTACTTCGAAAGTATGTCGATGTGGAGCAATAAAACATTCTGTTTCGACATTGGCATACATATCCACTATCTTCAAATTCCTTCCATGTATTTACATAATCAGTGTGACCATAAGTTACTGCAATAATCAAGAAATGTCTTTTATTTTTATTTACTAATATAACCTTAAAGTTTGCATTTATGTTCGCTTGAAGCTGTAGAATCACATTTATATTTGCATACATTCATATTGTTTCCACAGATTCGGTCAAAAATAATGAACTTTGATTATTTGCAACTTTCGTGCAAAACTTTTATGCATTTCTTACATTACCACCGTTTTTCCCAGAATATTTTACTTAAATTCGAATAATTACAGTTGTTTTGTTTGTGAATCAGTCATTTTCACTTTTATAACAATTGTTTTTACTTAAGCAGACAGAAAATTAATATCAGCACTTCGAAAAAGAAAATTACTCTAATTCTGTGTCAAAAGTATCTTGTGACGACTCTTTCTTGAAACTGCAAGATGAATTTTGTATGAGCGCATTTATTTATGTTAATTCTTGAATGTTACTCTGTCGTAAACTAATTATTGTAATTATTTATATCACGTGATAAAAACAATCTTTAGAAAATTGTGCATTTGTATAATATTAAAAGAATATAATACGACATAAAATTCTGTAAAATTGTGGAAAAAGTTTGAGACCAACAGAAAAATATTGCCATATCTCAAAATATGTAAATGTAAATACATTCAGACCTCGAAATAACGATACTCTGTGGATCAAGAAAAAATGCCGTTGTAGAAGGATTATCGTTATATTTAGTAGTAGCAGTTTAATATTAGCGTATATAAACATTTGCAAACAAGACATGGAAAAAATATCGTTGTTGAGGGATTTATCGTTATATCGAGTATCGCTGCAGTGAGGTTTCAGTGCATATGAAAATTTCAGAGCAATAATTACAATTGGAACTAAACATTTTCCAGTGAAATAATTAAAATTAATTTATATAATTATGGATTAATAAAATTGTTCAAATTATAGTAAAAGTCAATAGTTTTGTTTAATTAAGAAAACCCAATTTTTTCTGTATAATCTTTATCATTCGGGATGTCATTGATAGAGATAAGCCATAAAGAACTAGTTGTATAACCGTTTTCCACAAACTTGTTTGATAGCACGCAATAGAACCATGTTTTTTTTCGTACTGTGTGTGCTACCATTTCTATAACCTTCATGAGTCAAAATGCAACACAGGTGTTCTACAGGATTGTGCTCAACACAGGTGCTCTGAGGACTTCTCAATGACCACTAGAAAGGTTCCACATGAGCTGGCTTCTAATACCTCTTACACTTTGAAACATATGCAGGAGCATTGTCCTGTTGGAAGACAAACTGTCGAAAAGTTATGAGAGGTGTCTGAGAAAATATAAATTCTGCTGAAACTGTCTTGATATGAATATATTTCCAAATATGGCTCTGTTATTGGCCAATAATATTTAAAACCATCAAGTCCATCTAAATTGCAATCTAATCCAATCTCATCAAAGAAAGCATTTTCACCCTAACTAGCACCGAAAGATGCATGATATTTGGCCAGTTTACATTACTTTTATCTGTGTTGTTTTATACGAGAATGTTGTACTTCGATTTCACATATTCGAGACATTTGAATTTTTTTATCACATTAGGCAGAATCCAACGTGTGTAAGTGTGAGGCAGGTTGTATAAACTTTCTGAATTGCACAGAGATATCTTTTTACATAAACACTGTGAAACATCGCCTTTTTTGAAGAATTATAAGAGAAAGAAGCCTTCTTGCGCAAACTTTCAGTCAATAATTCTTGGGTCCATTTATAAAACTTTAATCAACAGTCTTCAATCTTTTAATTCTTCTCAAAATTTCATGACAAGGCACCGCAGTTTCTCTGAGAGCAAGTATTTTGCTTTTTCAATGTCCAATGAATGCATTGTGTTTGGCCATCTTCACATTTTTTGATAAAAAAATTCGATTCCACAGCTCATGACTGATCGAAACATTCTCGGCTGTTACGCCAACATGAGGAAAATGCTAATTTCTTTCCCCGACGTCAAAAGCCACGCGTTTCCTTATATGTTGAGTTTTACTAGTAATTATCACTCTGACTTTTTCATATATTTGCATCCATAAGTTTCAGAGATATGATGATTTTTCGGTTGTCCTGAATACTGGCTAGGTGAGTGTAAAATAAAGCAAGGTAACAAAAGTGCATGGCCATGTTTACGCAAGTTATTAGTGTCGTATTTATCATGCAAATAACTGATACCACAGGGATGAAATATTCCAATTTACCGTTCATTCCAAGATTCGCGGGCTCTGCAGGGAAATATTTACTTTTCTTGTGTGTGTGGTCGCCTTTAGCAGCAATAGTTTCTGCAACAAGTTTCGGCATTATAAAATGATTTGTGTCTATCAGATATGCTGCACATATTACGTATTTTGTGCATATTATGCATTTGAATATTACATATGTGAACGTTTAGTATTTTTTTTCCTTTTTTTCAAAGTCTACCTCCCAACGGGAGCAATGTCAATAATATTTGCCAATCAGCAGTAAAATTTTGGCAGTGTTCGTTTTAAAAGTGAAAATACGATAGAGCCTGTTAGAGTTGCCTGTTGCAAATATCGTTAATGCATACAAATTTATTTGGAAGTTTAAGGAGCCATTGAGAAGTGAAATTGGCGCGCGCAAATCCTGGTTTACAAGGTTACGATGTATTAAAAAAATTTTGACAGCGTTTTTTAAATGAGAAAATATCAGCATTCAAACTAAAGTTTAAATGAAAACGACTTCAGGAATAATATTTTGATACGCTTTTGCTAATCTATCAGTATCTGTGACTCTTCACATGAATTTTAATATAAATGAATTTTGGAGAAATGCACCATTTTTGGAATAATAGCCGCAGGCCATCTCTGAAGATAAAAGGAAAACAACAACGGACTCTAAAACATCAAAAATGTATTAAAACCTCAGTTGTCTACAATCAGGTAGTTGGTAAGGCTGGTCGTCCACTAGAAGCTATTAAAAGCGATAACAAGTCACATGTATGCTAATACAGAAGCGCTAGAGTAGTCTTGCGCAAACACGTGGCTTGTTACACTACTTGTTAAATCTCGTAGTAGCTTCCAGTGGCCTATCAGAATAAAATTCGGTGATATGCATCAAAACCTTGATATTGCGATATTCTTCGAATCAAGAAAAGATTTCATTCTAGCGAGATTATCGTCATATCAAGAGGCAACCTTATCATCACATGCGACCAAATTTATGCTGTTGTTGGCATGTTTCTGAATATAGGTATCGTTATTACTACCAAAAACACGCTTCTGAGTATTTATTTGCCGCAAAAAATTCAGTGGATTAGTTGATAAAATTCAGTATTCGATATGTTATATCTCGCACCCCAAAACAGCAAAACCAACAATTTCATCAACACTTTCGGTGATCATCATCAGCACAGGGGAACCGTATAAAAATTTATATTTTTATTTTTGTGAATTTTAAAACTGGTACAGGGTAATTTTTGAACGCATTTTGAGCATTTTTCAAATCGGAATCATACCTCTATGACGGAGAATTAAAGGCCGTGCTAGCACTTGCAGGATACCCTGTATAGGCATACTTCAATTGAAATAATATGTATCCAAATAATGTGTAAAACTTAGATACGTCAATCCTGTTGTAATTGGTATTGTATAGTTATTAAAATATAAATATTAACTTTGTATCCGGACACTCTGCCAAAAAAAAGTTGTTGCCCTGTCTCTTCTGAGGCAACAGAAAAAATTCCCACGTTTTTAAGAAAAATATTCGCTGAGATAGTTTAATTTAAATAAAGAAAAAAGTTGGGGAAAAAGATCATCAACGAGAGAAAGAAGGGTTGTCAGTTTATGCTGTTCTTTCCCAACTTTTCTCCGATTTTTGTATTCAAATGTTGCAGCGAACAACACAAGAGAGAAGTGCAGAGACACACTAACTTTTTAATTGGGTTTTTGAGGATAGGGTGGCTGTATAAAAAGTTGTTTTTCATATGTTAATAACAATACAAACGTTTGCAACATGAGTGACGTAACTGAGTTTCACACGCTTTTTGGGTACTTCTTTCAATCGCAAACATGGCTCTAGGATCAACGGTTCGCCAATAAAATGTCACAGCTATATAATAAGGTGTGTCTCAACCATTTGAAGTTGCTCTTTCCGCCTTGGTTCAGTGGACATGGTCTTGGATGATGTACGGGACGTCACTGCTCTAGTAAATTTTAACTAAAGTTCGATCTTGAAATATCAGGCTAGCCAATGACAATTAACCGATTCTGTCAGGGCGATGACGCCACCGGAGTCGGTAATCCTAAAGAGCCATGTAATCAAAATGCGAATCCTAAAGTCGCATCTCATTACATGGCTCTGGTAAAATGTGGCAGGGAGAATTATCGAATCACCCTGTATATTATTACTGCGGCAGACAATTGTGGTGTAGCCTTGTCATAAGTGCTGTAGCCTATGGACAGTTTACTAATTTTACGACTGAGAATCGAGCACTTAGAAACGTGGAGTTTCTTTTGTTGAGCTCGGGAAAGATAGGGCAACAACTTTTTAATTGGGTTTTTTAGAACAGGGTGTCCGAATAAGAAGTTATTTTTTAAATTTCAAATAACTATACAATCCCTTACAATATAAATGATGTATCTGAGGTCTACATCGCGAAATTGATCACCAGTTGTAGGCAACTGGTGGCCAGTATCCGAAGTCTGGGCAATATGCCAATGTGCGCAATGTCCGGCCACTGCGACTTCGGAAAAATACTAGTGTTACGAATTGGAACACGGTTGGTATTATTATAGGGTGAATGCGCGATAAAATATAATATATGGGGGAATCAGTGTCACCCCCCTTCCGTTTTTCTAGATAGATAGATAGAAACGCTCACAACCCCGGACTGATGCAAAGCAACTTACTTCCATTACCTCAAAACAGGCAGGGTTGAGTTGGAAAAATTAGCAAAGATTAATAGTAGTAGTCCCCCTTGACTTGTGCTCGCAAGTATCAAATCACTCGCGTCGCACTCCCTATGAAGACAGCTATGAAGTCGATGTAACGTAGAAACCATTTAACTAAAAATAGATAGATGAACCCAATGACCTGGGAGAAAAATTGCGCGTTCGCCCAGTGGCACATAAGGGCTGGAGACCGCAGCTTGGGATTTGAAAAGAAGTGAGGAGAAGACTTGTGGGGCAAGTAAGAAGACGAAGTTGGCATGTTGAGGTGAAATATTCGAATGGTCTAAATACATTCCGTTTGTCTAGGTATATCGGTTCGCATCTTCCTTAGAAATATAAATATTATTCTGTAACCCCCAATAATACCTCAACTAGTGTTCTTCTTCACTATGGTTCCCAACTTCAAATCTTGAATGCTAGCCGAGGTCTCAGTTAAAAAAGTCCTCGCCTCAGAGAGCAAAAGACCTGCAACGGTGAAAATATTCAATCATTACACTTCATTCATAGTTTGAAAAATAAACGACTGAACAAAAAAAAATCACTCACAACACTAGATAAGCATCCAGACTATTAGGTACTGATGCACACTTCCGGCACAACTCATTTCTGTGGTAGATTACCCATTGTGATAGACCGGAGTTGTGCTCGGTTGAAAGGAAGAAAGTATTCTTGAGGAGCTGAAGAACGAAACAGTTCAAAAATTACCGTCGGAAAGTTCGTCACCCCCAGTAACGACTAAATGCATATTTGCATCACTCTCTAGTCATTTCGTTCAATACGAAAAAGGATTTCTCGGACAAATAATCTATTTTATTTAAGTAATCCGGTAAAATAATGACATTAAAATATTCAATAAAACGTCTGGAATTAAAAAAATATATAAATTTCGGTTTAAGTTTTTTTTTTTCATACGGGGCAGTAAATTTTAAGTTTCCGTCATTGTTGCTCAACTTTCGAAGAAAAATAATGAGATTTAGAGCAATAGCTGATGAAATTATTTCTCGAATGAATTCTATTTATATTTTATTGAACATGGTCACATCGATTGGAATAGAAATAGCAAATATTTTTCGACGGATGATGTCCAAGTCAGAGAAAAATGATACTTTTTCCTTCGATGGGATTGTGACTGTTTTAGAAACGACTGGAATATATTATTTGCTTTAGAAAGTATTTCCTCTTTATCTTTATGCAAACGAAACTCTTTTAGCCGTTGAGAACAATAACCTTAGCTGAGCAAGTAATGTTATTTGTTCCAGTTCGTTGTCTAACGACTGCGGGAACTTTATTAATCTAGTAAGCCTTCGCAAGGGAAGCTGAAAGTGCGAGACACTTGAAGCGGTAAATAAAATTAATAATCACGACGTTTACTTTGGTGATTCTGTAACGATGCAAGCTTTGCCCCAAGGCACTTGTCCCGTCACAGCGAAAATTGCAATATATGCTGCGAATAGATTCCCGTCGTTGGATTAGTTTTCTGCTTATCTCAGTAAGGCACGTCTTAGTGTATGGGTGAATACGTTGGTTGTGTTGGACTCTTGTTTAATACCAGTCCTTCTGATGCCAACAGTTTTATACCAACAGCATCACTCGTAATGGTCTCTCGGACGTGCCGAAGGATGACACGAAAATCACACACATCGTCGTTTCTTTTATTGTGACATCTGTTAGAGAGATTAGCCGAATAAGATGATGGTTGACATGGATTCAAAGGGGCAATCACGTTCTCTTTCCTATTCCGTAATTATTTTTACATAAATGTAAAACCGCAAAAAAATTAATGTACCTGACCGATTTGATTTAAATATTTTAACCATATATACCTCGCCATCATATTTATATTTTTATCATGAAATTAATGTAACGTACCAAAATAAAACAAAATCTATTTTAATCAAAAACAGAATAAAGCAATAAGAATGATCCTCCTATCGGAAGAATTGTTAGGAAAAAAACAAACATTAGGCATAGACGTATCTCATAAAACAATGATGCTCTTATTTCTTCCTTTTTGCCCTTCACTTGAAGCACTGAAGTATGGCAATGTACATGCAAATTTATACTGACATTAAAGAAAATGACCGAAACTATATATATATAGTTCCTCCTCTGGGAGCTGCAGAAGCGAACCAAAGAATGACGGCGCCGTGTGGCTAATGAGGTAATTGGTTAGCCAATAATTGCTTAGAATTACCGACACTGATGGAACTCGTTGCCCGGCAAACCTCGGTAATTAGGTTTGTTTCCTACTCAAAGAGTCAACCCCTCCCGCCAATTCTTCGAAGTCAAGTCGAAGAAATGCTGTTATTATTTGCATCTTCATGACAATTTCTCATAAACTATGAGAGACGTTGTCTAGTCGTTTTGTGGAATATATAATTACCTATATTCTATGTGTGTGTCGTTTGATCTTATGCATCAAAGATGCTATAATTAATAATACTTATAACTACTATCGCACTTTTTATCTCTCTTGTGACTATGACACTCCAGTTTATCACTATATGGCTATTTGCGATCATTTTTCCTCAAAGAGATGGGTCGGATTTTCGTTAATATGCAAGGCGTATGTGCTGCCATCTATTAATCGAATTAGTAACGAGTGGATGTATGTTGGACTTTCTTTTTCCTAGATTGTTGTAGGCCTGCAACTCCTTGAGGCCATGGTTTTAGTCGAAAAGCCGAAACATTTAAATCTCGATGTCATACTGAGCCAGCAGAAATTTGCGGTAGCAGGGATAGAACCCTGGTTTGTCGGCTTTTTAGTTCAATGTATATAGAATGGGGTAGTTTCAATCGCAACTGTGTTCAGTAGTTCCACGAATGCACAATGTAGTAATTATGTTGATAATCTTCACTATACAAACAAATGTTAAAGTGGTTTCGTAATAATAATCGATAGCAGAACAGCGTATTAAGATCAGTACTGTCAAATCAACTCAGAGTTATCTTGACTCTGTAGCCGATGGCGGATGGAGTTATGATATATTACTAACATCTAACTGGTTGGGGGATTACTAGTCCTTGTCCTACGATTAGTCTGGAAGCAGGAAATGAGAGAATTCATAACAACGGCACAATAAGGACATACTTGCAGTAAAATTACATTTCATTCAGTTCATTTGTATGAAATTTAAGAATTAATGTGTGTGAAATTTAAGAATTAATGTGTGTGAAATTTAAGAATTAATGTGTGTGAAATTTAAGAATTAATGTGTGTGAAATTTAAGAATTAATGCGTATGAAATTTAAGAATTAATGCGTATGAAATTTAAGAATTAATGTGTATGAAATTTAAGAATTAATGTGTTTGAAATTTAAGAATTAATGTGTATGAATTTTAAATAATGTTATGCCACAAAATGCAATAGTCATGTCATTGGAATATTTCACTTTCTCCATAATTTGATGATTCAATGATTAGAATGAACCTCTTACAGCGGTGTTTCTCAAACTATGGTCCGCGATGATGGTACACGTGTTCTGCAGGAAAACTTGACAATTTTAATTATAATTAAATGAAAATGTTTTATAAATATTAGATATTCTTATGGATTCAAATAAAAATTATACTTTTATACATAGGGTAAGATTATCTCTTTTAGATATTGTTACCCCTATATAAATACTGTAAATTGCAATTCTAAATATGGAGTAAATTGTAACCACAAACAGAAATTTACGTCAAATTTTTGCTGATTGTTGTTGAAATTGCTGACGAGTTGGGAAAAATAAAGCTAATAAAGCTAAATAAAAGGACTGCAGTAAACTAAAATTAATTTCATAAAAAAACATTCACCCCCACCGGGGACCATTTTTGTGAAAAAAATACGGGAACTGTGATCTAACGTTCAGAAAAATACGGGATATTGTCAATTGTTGCGTTAAACATTGCCACAAGTTGGCAAAATCACCAATTGTTGCTGAAATGGCTAAAACTTATGAATAGGCGAAAAATGAAGGACTACTTGTACTCGCATTGAATTGTTAAATGTAGTTCATGATTAAAACGTTGATCATGACAAATATGTGAGATAAGTATTTATACTTATATACTCATAATTACCATTGTATAATTTATAAGTTATGAAAAAGTCATTTTCATTCACCATTTTAAGTAAATATTACGAATTCCCATGAGCTTCGTTGAACAAAACGGGACAATTGTATAAAGTCGGAACGGACAAAAATACAGGAAAGTACCGTAAAATAAGGGACACATAGTCACGCAAATCATGCTGCAAGTGAGAGGTCCACCGAATCCTCTCAGATATTTTATAGGTACTTGGGTTCAAAAAGGTTTGGAAATTCTGCTTTACGGAATTATCTGAAAATCGCGTGAAATCTTAGAAATTTGTCAGATGATCGCCATGTTTTTTTTTTTGGCTAATTACAGTGTGTTGCAAATTTGAAACAGCTTGAAGAGGACGATTGTTACCGGACAGTGATTCAAGCAAACTCAAAAGAACTGGGAACTGCCCCACAATCGTCAGGCTGCCATGTGAAAAACTATATTATTAGTTAAACACGTACAGAAACCATGTATCAATTGAAATTTTTTCAACACGTTACTTTTTTCTAAAAAAATAATAATTTCCTATATATATCTTGTCAGGTGTCGTTTCAAAAATGGTGTCGAACATTCATTTTTAGTCTCATTTTTTTTTACAGTTCGGAAGTATGTCGAGAGTTTTATAGAACAGAAATTTCTCAAGTTGAAAACTCACTGGAACATGATGGATAGAATTAATTTTTTTCCGAAAAAAACCTTCATTATTCACCTACATATACGTTATTTTTATTTTATTTTGGATAAAATAAAATGAAGCTTCTTCCTCTTTATATCTTATAAACATGCTGAAAAGAAATGGTTTAAATCGAGCAGAGATATTTCACATTCCGTAGGAGGGGGAGGTGTACTTGTGCTTCTGTAGGCACCTGCTTTTCCGGTTGCAAAGAAAGGGAGTGAAACTGTTGACATTGATGGATGAACCTCTTGCAGATGAAACCTAATATATGGTCTGCCTTAATCCCAAAGCTTTCCTAAAGTGTTTCCCTCAGAACTGTTAGCAATTCAAGCTTGAATACATTTATTTAATTGTTGAAAGGTGTTTCTAAAGGGCTCTGAAAACTTCTATTGTGTGCTTAAAACTTTTAACCAGTGAATAGCCTGCGATACAAATCCTCAGCGGTTTATAAACAAAATTAATTCACCTATCAAACCTCAATGAACACCTAAATTTCACTAGAAGCTCGCATCGTAAAGATTAAGCTACTGTAGCGGTTTTTCATAAGCAGCTAGTTAACATTACATCTACTGAAATCAATTTAAAACTGAATTTTGTGTCTTCATCAAATTTATGTTCTCTCTTCATTGGCATATCTATATTTTCATACATTTCAATGGCTAAGAAGATGTCTATTTCTAGATGTCAATTCTTTGTGTGTTTTTTTTTCTCATATAAATTGCTGAAGAATAGAAGAAACCAGTATTTGTTGGGAAGAGTTGGTGTATTAATGCTGCATTCATTGGAAAAAGGACAAGAAAATATTAAACCGAAATGCAAAAGTAGGTGGTTAATTCAAACAAACTCTTATTGTTTGAGCACCAATCTAAGCCTTATTTACAATCTAAGCCTGATTTACAATCGTGCCACAGATAAAAGCTTGCGATACGGCATTCCATGAAAAACGAATATTTTGTCAGTTTTGAACGGAAGACACAAGAAAGGAGCTACCATCTTGAAATATGCAACATATTTTTTTAAGGAATCTCTTGGAAGAGAGCTTGATAATCAGAGAAAATTTATTGAAATAATATGAAAAGAATAAGTTTATGCATCAAGGATTTATTTACGACTTATTATAATATCCCTACATAGTTACTGAGTGAATGGTTTTGTTCAAAAACCATTGATGTTTTAATATGTGGCGGTTTACAGCAACTTTTTCTGACTTTAATAATTTTGGACAATGAAAAAATATATATTTCGTTTTTAGATTCAATAAAGCATGAATATCATACATGTTTCGGGGTAATACCTTTCAACGTTGAAATTTTGAAACGACTCCAATTGGCATCATTGAAAATTTTGGAGGCAATTAACCTTTATACTTAATGTGTATCATTCTCTAATCATTTGAGAAATGAAAATCAAGATTGGTATGATTCAAATGCACAAAAATACCTACTATAATTTTGAAAGTTTCACAGGTTCACTGGCAGTCAGAAATCAGAAAGACATGCGTATCACAAAAAGAATGGAGTCGATCTCACACGACCGATCGTGATTGGATAGTAAACGACTGCCATCTGTTAACAAAGAATGGAACTGTAATATTCAATACTAATTGATATCATTCCGACGAACAATGTTCAAAGCAAAAAATGTTATTGATTCAAATTTTGGAATCACGCGTTCAGAAAGGGTTGAACAAAAAAACAAAAGAATTCGGTGTACGTAAAGTAGAAACGCCCGGCGGCGTGAAAACACCGAACTCATTTGTTATTAGATCCTACGACCACAATATAATAATACCCAAAATTATGTAAATAAATGGCATGATGCATGGCTTAAACTAGGCTGGGAAGAAGTTTTTAAAATTAAGATTTGCTCGTATTGGGAAAGAACCGCATAAATGAGGAAAAGAAACGTTGTCCTGTAGTTTATGCGGTTCTATACCACATTTTCTCTGATTTTTAATTCAAATATATCAGTGAATATTGCACTTAGAAACGTGGAGTTTCTTTTGCTGAGCAACAGCTTTTTAATTGGGTTTTTTTAAGACAGGGTGTCCGTATAAGAAGTTATTCTTTAATTTTTTTACTTAGGAACCGATGTTTATTCAATCAAATTCATTCAAAAATACAATACAATATGATGTAAAATGCGATATATCTAAACATATGCAAGTGAATCGATATATATGAGTTGTCAAGGGGTAAGGGGTTCCAAATAACAATGCAATCCCTTGCAATATGAATGATGCATCTGAGGTCTACACCGCGAAATTGATCACGAGTTATTGGCAACTGGTGGCCACTGTCCAAAGTCTGGGCAATGTTCCAATGTGCGCAATGTCCGGTCACTGCCCCTACGGAAAAATACTAGTGTTCCGAATTAAGACAAAGTTGGTAGTATTATAGGGTGAATGTGCTCTAAAATATAATATATGGAGGGGGATCAGTGTGACTTCCTTCTGTTTTTCTAGGTATATCGGCTCGTATGTCCGTTGCTAAGAAATATAATGAAAAAAGCTTTGTGGTGCACAATAAGGACATGATAATTCAGGAAAAGTCGAGAAATTTTTAAACCTTTGGTTTATTCTTCCTCGAAATGTGGGAGCACAAAGACCGCGTAGGGTGATACAGACTCCATCAGTCTTTCTATTGTTAATCGATGAGTTATCATACACATTAGTCCTTGTTCCAGAGGAAAAAAAAAAACAATAATAAAAGATCACAGAACGCTATTGAATACAGATGCCGCCGCCCTTGAACAGTAGTGAAATTCCTCAACAACAAACATACAACTGACAACATTTTTTTAAAACACCACTCAAAAAAAAGTCATAGGCACCACCACATCTGCGAAACATTACTCAAATCGTAATGAGATTGGTTGATTCAGTTACTTTACGTAAAGAACACTCTATCCAGTGATCATTTTTATACGGTATTCAGTGGCGTACATTGGGCCGAAGTGCTTGAGCGAGTCCTCCCCTTTGCCAATAAATCTTAGGGTCATAATACCGCTCCGAAATGACGCAAATTTAGGGGAAAAAACCTTCCATTATATCGCATTTTCAGATATATCGGGAGACATGACGCTATTTTCGGGAAAGAAGACTTCCGACCGATCGAGTTACAGTAATTACAAGACGTCCAACCCCATCCATCAACGTCACACGGTATTCTACGAGGGGTTTTTTTTTTAAACATTTATTTATTATTGTTATTTTTTTTGCTTCTTCCTCTTCCGCGTTTATTCGCTACCGCAAGCTAAAGGTTGATTCAATACCTGAATATAAAAACATTAAACGAAAAGAAAATTTTCTTATGGATTTTTTTTTTCTTCCTAGCTAGTGCATCTTATTAAAGAAAAATGTGTCTATGAAACTGAGCGACAGCGGCGTAGCGTATCCAGCACAAGGGAAGCATCCTTTTCTTGAAATTACCGTTCTGAAGCGTAATAACACTTATTACTTTATTGATTTTTCTTTCTTCCGTATTTTTTTTTTTTTATCTTTTTTGAAATTGAGAGGGAATATGTTTGAGACTCTATTGTCTCCCGTTCTTTGAAAATCTATCGAATATTGTGAGAGTATAAGAAACATATTTTAGATTTATTTTTCTCTTCTGAACTTTTTTGAATATTTTACCTGGGTGTTTTTGTGACCAAGGAAATTTTATTTAAATAGATCTCAAAATACAAATATGTTGATTCTTAAAATGCCAAAATAGCAAATGTATTGTTACCATCGCATACGAGAAATTTCCTTACTTAATACTACCAAAGATTTCAAATTTTATTTTAAAAAATGCATAAAAAAGGCTTGTGTGAGTCGTTGAATTTTTACTACGGCATTAATTGATGAAATAGGATATGTTATTGAAAACTATTTTAAAATCGAGAGAGAGAGAGAGAGAGAGAGATGTACATTTAAAATAATCAATATTCATTCTAAATAAATATATATATATGTATTTCAATTCTATTTCTAGTAAGTCTTTCAATGAACATATAAGGAGAGATTGTTGATTTTTGTGCAAATACATTAACCTCGCTGAAAACATACTGGACATAGCGATTAATTCCTTCTACAACGATATTTTTCATATCTTGTTTGGGATTGCCAATTGTCTAATGTTGAACTCCTTCCGATACACTAATATCCTTTACTACGGTAAATCCCTCTATAACGATTTTTTGAGGAGATTTTGCAACTCTGCTACAACTATATTTTTAATATTTCGCTCTCTCAAAATCACTTTCGATATATCTTTCAATTCCTCACCAGTGTTTGTTCTTACGAGGGTGTCAAATAACATCGGTATTTTGCTCTATCCAACATTTTAAAGTGTTAATGAAGTTCCCAATAAAATACTTTCTGTATAATACAGAAAAGTGATATTCGATAAACTACTTCACAGTGAAACAACCAGCAGAGTTTATTAATTAACTAATTTATTAGAAGCTTTGCCGCGAACAAAACCTTATGAATGCATTTTATGGTGGTAATAATAACGCCAATTCACAAACGATGCCAACAACATCATAAATTCAGTGTAGAATGACGATAATACTACCTCTCGATATATAACGATAACCTCTCTCCGACGATTTTTTTCTTTGTCCGTAGAATATCGTTACGTCGAGGTTTCACTCTATTCTTTTATAGTGCTTAATCCCATTTAATAATTTACAGCAAGGGTATTTTAATTATCTATACTACCCCTGGCAGAAAGTGTTCGTCCACCCACGAAAACACTAGCAATGCTACGTTTAAAACGAAAGAAACAAAAATAAAAAATAATTGGTTTTTTTTTTTTTTTTTTTTTGAGTGAAAATTTTTGTTGAAATCAATCATTCTGAATTCAGAATAAATGAAAAAAAAACATAAATTTTTATTACAATTTAACCAATACATTTATAAGCTTGTAACACCTGAGAAACACATGTTCGATTACCTCATTTTTGAGGGAAAAAAGTGATCGATTACTGTTTCAAAGAAATCTGTCGACTCGAATTATGCAAATAAAACTGTTCGCGCAAGTGCAAAGACAATGTACAACAGTGAACCCAACGGGTTTTTATAATCACAATTTTTTTCTGAAGTGTATAAGAGATGGCTTCCAGAACATATCTTTCTAACAATTTTAAAACAACGGATAGTGTCTATGTTGAAAGATGTTTTTTTTTTTTTTTTTTCTCAAGGGGAGGTTACAAGAATTTTCAGCTGCGCTCAAAGCACGGTGTGCTGCATTTGGATGAAATATCGGAGGACTGGCGTTGTAGAAAATTTGCCTTGATCTGATCGCCCTCCTAATACCACAAAGAGATTATGAAAACTGATCACGATAGCCATGAAAAATCGCCGTGCCACCTCGAAACAGCTGAATGCAGAGTGGGCGAAGTACAACGTTCGTGTCTGCAAGACCCATATATACTGCAAATCAACACCTAAACTTCATTTTAACTTGACAGCACAAGAGATCTTGGTTGCTATGATGTAGAAACCACGTCCACAGGAGAATGAATGATTGGAATAAAGTCATTTTCAGAGACCAAGTGAGAAGTGTGAAGTCAAAAATCAGCTTGGGGACTGGAGAAAACTACTATAAATTCGTCTGGAGTAAATATATGAAGAGATGGTATTTTTTCGGCCTGGAATATATATACTGAGAAATTGAATTTTCTGTATGTTAATGCTGAAACTGATATTTGGAAAGACAAGTGATTTGCCCCCTTCGGGAATCGAACCCGGGTCCCCTTGCATACCGGGAAAGTGTCTCTGGTGTATTGGTTAGCGCACTTGCCCGGTATGCACGGGGATCCAGGTTCGAGTCCCGGAGGAAGTAAATCACTTTTCTTTCCAAATATGAGTTTTGACATTAACATCCAGGCAATTCAATTTCTCAGTCCAGATATAAGCCCAATCGAGAATGTTTGGTACCAGTTGAAGAAGAGGGTAGACTCCAAAAGACCTAATAACGTCATAGAACTCATGGTAGCAAGTCGCTACAAACCGTCTTCAGGCACTCCAATCCTGCCATGCATGTACCATGGGACAAGGACGGCGTGGAACCTAAACGACGTAGACACCAAAAGGCCCAATAACGTCATGTAACTGCACCTAATAACTCGCTATCACCGTGGGACTTACCGCTCTCGCATTGGAGCACAAACTGCTGTACCCAGAAACTGGCTACAAATACCTGTTCGCAGGTATGCGACTGAAATCTATTCAATCGCGTACACTATGACTTTTGGAATGGACTCAGCACAGACTGAATCGCCTTGTAAATTCATTGCAAATTACGAACGCATCTGCTTTCAATGGCTACCAACAGACAAAGGAATACTCGCATCTATGTATAACACATGGGACCAGTACAGATCTAAACGCCTTGTCTCCTGGATTATGGCTATTTCACCAAACACCAACTCTGGCCATATCTTTATAATGCAATTTGCTGCCATTAATGACATGGGTTGGAAATGAAGAAGCTGTCTATCGGTGGTCGCCTCAAGTTCGTTAGGGAAAATATCTTATCTCTATCCTCCCTCGGGTTCGAACCGAGCACCGTCACAGCAACCTTCACGGTGGTAGACGAGCATCTTACCACCACGCCACTCGGACGCATTTCGTGTGGACTGCATACTTCAAAA
This sequence comes from Pholcus phalangioides, assembly GCF_987345545.1. Lineage (NCBI taxonomy): Eukaryota > Metazoa > Arthropoda > Arachnida > Araneae > Pholcidae > Pholcus > Pholcus phalangioides. The sequence continues at coordinate 36,187,020 of NW_028301600.1, read as the reverse complement.
ACGCCAGTTACGTCGTGTACCGATACGTGGTGGACGACAATAACAGAATTGGTGGAAGCTCATTGCTACAAACCGTCTTCAGGCACTCCAATGGACGGCGTGGAACCTAAACGGCGTACACTCCAAAAGGCCTAATGACGTCATGGAACTGATGCAAGCACTTAGAGACTGCTGTGAAGCAATTTTTTCGTTCTACTAAGAACAACTTACTGCTTCTATGCCCCAAGGATGAAAGCTGTCACCCAGGCCAACGGTGGAGTTACGAAATATTAAATTTCTCATTTTAGATCCCATAATCGATCACTTTTTTCCTTAAAACTGAGGTGCTTGAACATTGTTTTCTCGGGTGTTACAAGTTTATAAATTCCTTTCCATGGTCAAATTCTAATAAATTTATGATTTTTTTCATTTATTCTGAATTCAGAATGATTGATTTTAACAAAAAATTTTCCCTCAAAAAAGAAAAAAATTATTTTTGTTATTTGCTCTTTATACATCGCTAGTGTTTTCGTGGGTGAACGAACACTTTCTTCAGGTGTAGTATATAGGCTAAAATTATGAGCCGTATTTTACGTGAATTTTTACCCGCTAACGCTTTTGTAAATGTGTCCCATTTTTTACAGTATTCTAAAAAAACCTTACACCCTACTTGAACTATTATTCTTTTCGAAAAACAAAGAGAGAGATTACTTGCATAGTACAAAAATACACTACGACAATTATGAATCTAAATTTAAATAATATTGATCTCACATATTTGTGATGTTCAACTGTTTTGTTCGTGAAATGCATTTTAATGCACTGCAATTTCCAAGGATAATGTTTCATTTCACACAATTAGTGATTTTAGTCAATCCACAATATTTTAGCGAAATATGATGAGCCTATTTATACACATAGAAGCTATTTAGAGCTATTGGACTTTATACACAGTTCTAAGTTGATTTCAAACTAATCTCTGAATATGCTTTGAATCGACTTAAGATTCATATCATAGGATAATGAACTTATTTAGATGGAAACTCGCATTAACTCTTTGATTAACAAAATAAGAAAAACCAGCTGGGTAAATTTTCTTGCATATCGTATTTTTAAAATTTCGCTCATGCACATATAGTATATGTGAAACAAAAATATCACAGCTGCTTCATGGTAATAAGATGTCTGGTGATAATATGGTCATGCTGGTTCTCAAAAAAAATTTCTAAGCTCTTTTAATATATAGACCATGAGCCGAACGCAGGCCGGCATCGCGCCACTGGACCTCCGACCCAAGCAAAGGACCACAACACCAACACCAAACACGGCCCCCATTCTGAAGCAGATTACCTTGCTGATGGGCCATACTTGAAAAACTCCCTTGACGTCCGGGCCCGACAGGCATCCCCGGTCCGTAAGCCACAGGACCAAACCCCGCCGTGGCCCCCATCGCCTCCGACTCACGGCAATCACACTCTTCCAAGCCACCTGAAACCCCCACCCGCCGGCACCTCGCCATCGAAAGCCCCCAACCAACGCAAGAGACCAACGAAAACATCCCGAGCCACCGCCTTCATCACCGTACTCTGTTCCTAACCATCAGCCGGATGACTTATCTGCAACACAACTCCTGTCATCTTGTCTTCTGGTGGAAGGGGTTTTTCATAGGCCCGAATCGGAAAATAGAACATGAAAAGAAAAACAGGATACGTGTACAAATTCAGGTCCAATGAATCTGAAGGACATGCTTTGGATAAATAATATATCATAATATGAACATGGAAAGAATACAATATTGGTATCACTGACAACTGACACTACTGAGCTTAATTACGCTCACATTACTCCGACCCATGTAGCGTCCTTCGTGGTGGGCGCATTTCATTGAAACTTGGTTATTTGGACTGGTCGTCTGAATCTCTTTTCTTAATGGTGCATATCTTATATACCAAGTTTCATCAAAATATCTCCATCAGAAGACGCTATATACGTCTGAGTACTGTCAGTTTATTTTTAACGATACTGTATTTATATATATGTTACTGCCAAAGCCCGAACTACGGCCAATTCGTGAAATGGCCGAGATCTCTGGCCAAAGTTCGATGTGCTGATGTAAGACGGTCCGATAAGCGCCACATCCATTTTTTTCATCGCTAATGTGTGATAAAAAGCTATATATATATATATATAGTAGCTTCATTGTCTTAGCTCCATGTGACGAAAGAAACAAAAAGAGAAATTTGTCAGAGAAAACTATATAATAATATAAACATATAGTTTTCCTGCAAAATTTTGAAAAAAAGAAAAAAATATATTACCGCATCGCGACTGCATTTGATGGATTGCCATAGCTAACTTTGAAGTTATTACATTGTATCACGAAAAAAATGCGCCAACTTGGGGATGACACCGAATTATGTGTGTTATCGTACTATGGCAAGGGATCTCTGGACACCTCTGAAAGTGGTTGGCCAAAGACCGAAACTTCGGCAATAGCCGGGTCAATATTCAGCGAAATTGGCCAATTTGCGAAGGGGTCAACCCAGTTGACCAGGCCAATGTCCAAAATTTGGTTTTTCGTCGGCCCCTATATCCCAGGTTCGAACCCCACCGTCGCCACAGCAGTGGTCAGCTGAATTTGGTTTTCTGTGGTTCCCAACTTCAAGGCGCGAATGCGAGCCAATCTCCACTTTAAAAAGTCTCGCCACAGAGAGCAACAGACCTACAAACAGTACAAATGTAATTCAACCATAACACATCACTCACTTCACTTCTGAAATATAGATGACGGCACTGAAAAATCAAACTCAACACTACATACGCACTAAGGCTGATAGGTACACACACAGTTACACTTCCGGCACAACTCACTAGGTAGTAAATCGCCCATATCGATCACTATGATTTGGGGTCATAACTACTTTGGCGTATATTTTTGTGATAATTATGGTCAATTATAATTAGCCATAGCTAACTATAATTATTATGGCAACTCTTACGATCAAAGGAATCTGAATATCGATATCTTAGTGATACATACATAAGGATGTATAGGGATCGACATATAAGGACCGGCCAAATCCTGACGAAAGCCCGAATTGTGGACATAGGCCGGGTCAACTAGGCTGGCTCAACCAACTTCAGGTTTTGGCAGCAACATATATAGGAGGATTCAGAAGAGATGGGGAAAACTTTAAAAGGTTGTAGTAAACACAAAAACAAACAATTTTCATCAAAGAATGCGTGATGCTAAATCTAAAATGAAATCCAACCCTGCTACAGGGCGCAACATAGTAAAACCGAGGATACGAGGAGAAAATACAAGAATAACATATAAGTTAAAAAAGCAATTTTGATGAATAATTCACAATAATTACTCAAAAGATCTTAGTTTCTTTACTTCTCAAAGTTTCTTTATCTTTCCCAGGTTACATTTGCATGCATGGTGTTCTTTTTCTCCCGATAAATTTCAACAGGAATGCCGTAACATCCCCCTTTGTAACATTCGAAACGCCCTAGCTCGTTTGCGTTTCATGTTAGACCATGTATTCTTCATGACAATTATGATGATGTACTATCACCTCTTAAAGTTTTTTCTATCTTTTCTGTATCACCTTGTATATAGGCTGCATAGGTAACAGGGCGCATGGCATTTTATTGGCGAACCGATGATCCTAGTGGCATACTTTCAATTTCATTATACAAATAATGTGTAGTACAAAAATATGTCATTCTTGTTTCAAGGGGTTGTATAGTTATTGAAATAAAATAAAATAAACTTTTTATATAGTCTCCGTGTACCCAAAACCCCAATAAAAAAAGTTGTTGCCCTGTCTCTCTTGAGGCCAACAATAAAATTTTCACGTTTCTAAGTGCAATATTCACTCAGATAATCGAATTCGAAAAACGGAGAAAAGTTGGGGAAAATGATCATTAAATACAGAAAAACAGTTTTACTCACATTTAATGCTGTTTTTTTTTTTCAAAATAGAAAAGTTATAGCACTTTTATATCGAATTATGTCAATATCAGTAGTTTTATTTATTTATTTATTTTTCAAAATTGAAGATTATATATATATACACGAAACCATCAGACTGTTAAAAAAACAAAAACTTATGGATATTGAAAGACTCTTAAATCGCGATGATGAAAAATTTCAATCAATTCTATTCACCGAAGAAGAGAAAGCAACGCCATCTGCTGCCACCATCAACATGTTCAAAATAAACTGACACAAGATTCAAAGAAATCGATTGGTGACATCTTGACATCATTTTAAAGAGTTTATTCCCCTTAAGAAAAGTATTTTCAAGTAAAGAAAAGTTCCTTGAACCTTAGAAGAAAGAAAAAAGAACTTTGACAACAATATTTTCAAAAACATTTTAAATTTAAAACATTCCAATTTTAATCAGCAAACAGCTTAGAGAATACTGGTCACATTATATATACATATCCACTTTTACTAAAAATCGATGCGTAACATAAACGAAAAAAATGGAGTTTCTACATCTGTTCCGTTGACTCATGTCCATGAAACTGATATAATAGTGAGGTGCAACGAAATATTGATTGTTATACAATAACCATTTCGATTTTTTTTGATAGGTAGTTGAATGATTTATCATTTGAATAACCATAACAAATCGAGCGTATTTTTTTAGGATTGAATGTGTACAATAATATTCACGTGGTAATCGAACTCGGAAATATTGTCCCTACTGCATTATTTTTTGTCTATTACATCCGAAACGAAGTTTGCCTCGTTATTAGATAGTTGTTTGTCAAGGAATTTTCATGATTTTTTCTGACTTTATCAGTTACTAACTCATTTTACAGGGCTGATGTATATTCTTGAGTTATTTTATTTTTCTTAATTTTCGTTTTCTATCTTTGCTACGTTCCGGTCAATATGACCCAAAAAGAAATTTCCTTTCAAAGGAATTAAAAGTTTTAATGTTCTTTTTCATATATGTTCTTTTTTCATACACTAATTTTAGGAAGGAATTCTTTTATTGGGACTTGCGAGTATCTGAAATTCCGTTGAACATAATTGAAGCACCGGGTTTCTCAAACAGTGGTCCGCGGAACCCTAGGGGGCTCCATATGTTTTCACTAACGGTTTAACGAGAAATAGTAAGGAACAGAGCAGGGGGAAATAGTTCTAGTTACTTCTTTTGAGTCTAGGTCATGTTCTGGCTTCATAGATAGGAGTTCCCTCAAATATTTTCCTTTACTTTTGACACTCTTTAGCGCGCGAATTTCATTTGAGAGGTTCCGCCTAAACGAGAATGTTGAAAAAAAATTTCAAATGTTTCTAATAAATGAATGTGGGAAGAAGAACAGAGTGATGGAGTCGTTCTGCTTACTCCTATTTTTTGTAAAAACGTTTCGTAAGGCTCTTCTACATTACTTCATGGAATTATAGAAAAACACTCAGCTGGTGGACATTTTTTTATTGCTGTAATGTAGAGGTTTTTGAATTTAATTCAATTGCATGCTAGTGCACCCAAGCGACTTATCATTTTTCACTTAATCATTTTTTGAACTGACATGATTTTTTGTAACCAAAAAAACACTATAGCCATTTTTTGGATCTCTATGCTATAAAATAATATATTCATTCATGCGTTTTCTCAATAGTTATTTCTCAAATGCAAATCGAAGCTCTCACCGATGAAAAAAAGTCTTTTGAGAGAATCACATAGCAAAGAATCTATGTGTGAACTTGAAGCACTTATTAGCCAGGTATTCATTATTTTAAGAATTCAAGTGACCGCATATTCATTAACTCTATTACAACCGTAAGAGCATGCTGATCACGATTCACTTAACTGCTCAACACCAGTAAGTTAATTAATGCTTACATGATCCTTCGAGAATCTCTAATCTTCGAGAATCATGAATTATAAGAGCATGAGTCGAAAATAAATATCGAAAATAATGTTTATAACCGCGATTTTTACACTATGGTAAAGGAATTTAGTTTCCAAGTTAGAACTTCAATACTTGCTACAGTATGTTTACTTCGTGGAGAAGTAAATGATAAAACTATGGTATAAAAGCACGTTTTAGAATATTATGTCTTGAAATATTTTGCATGACGTCTCAAGTAGATACGTTGATCAAAATGTAATGGAATAGGGCACAACACACAGAAACTGAATCAGCTGCAAATCTAAATACTTTTGTGGTAAAATCGATTAGAGAACTTTCCTAAGACTGTAACATCTTTTCTTTGTGAAAATTGTAGAGTGGACGACCGATTAGTTACATGCAGGTGTTGGTGCCTTTGAAATTGCTAAATACGCCTAGGGTATTCAAAGTTGAACAATTTGCATAGTTCAAATATAGTTAAGCCTGGATCCTACATAGTAAATATATGGGGTAAAAACATAAAAAAAATCATCCTAGGGCCCACAGACCTATCACACACCCCCTTTCATATGATGTGGGTAAGGCCAAAGCCTCTTAGATACCACTAGTACTTCTAGGAGGCTTTGGTAGGGCACGACATCTCGTACATGAAACATTCTGACCTCGGCATAACGTCGAATAAAAGGACTTCTTGAGCCGGGTGAATTTTTCAAGTAAGACCAAAATGATATTTATACAGAAAGAACTGATTTTTTTAACCTGACCTTATAAGCGAAGTGACGTTAAAAGTTGTTGACGTTATACCTATTTCTTACTGTATAATGTTTGTGTGTAGAAGCAAGTATTTTTTGTAGTAAAATCAATAGTATACTGGACATTTATATCATTTACACAAAAAGAGCAATTGTAATATCTCTATGTGCAATTAATTAACGGAATAAAACGTAAAAGTTTAATGAATAAATTTAAAAAAATGTTTGATTTATGCATAATTGTTTCATAGGCTTACAGTTCTTGGTTTCTTTTCAATAGTAAACAAGTATTTAAGTGAAAACAAACTAGTCGGGACATAATGACCCGTTACAACTGTAGGGTAAATGCGAACAGCAGAGCAGAGTTAAGAAAAGTATTTCCAAATAAAGAAATTCTCCTTGTGTGTGTGAACCTTAGAAGAAAGAACAGAAAAAAAAATTTTTGTTAACGATATTTTCAAAAACATTTCAAATTTAAAACTTCCCAATTTTAATCAGCAAACAGTTTAGAGAGTACTGGCCACATTATTCATACATATTCACTACTGTTAAAAATCGATGCATAACGCGTGGAAGGAAAAAATCGAGTTTCTACATTTGTTGCGTTGATTACAATGTACACGAAAACGATATTTATTGTGAAGTGCAGCGAAATATTCATTGTTATACAATAACCATTTCGATTTTTTGATAGAAAGTTGAATAATTTATCATTTGAATAATCATAACAAATCAAACGTATTTTTTAGGATTGAATGTATACAATAATTCTCGCGTGGTAATCGAACTCTGAAATATTGTTGAAAGCCCGCCATCTGATTCGTAGTCTTGTCTTTTGATTACAACCTTTTTGTTACGTAGATGAAATATTGACATTGTGTTTGGGCACCTCACATTCAGAAAGTTCGACCGCTTTTCAGTTTCGTGTACGATGACCGATATGGAAAAAAAAGGAATAAAAAATCTTTCTAGAAGGGATCCGCACGCTATTCCTACATATTATATTCGTTTATTTGCTTTCCATAGAACGTAGAATAGAAACTAAAGAACAACCTATTCGCAGTTTGTCAATAATAATTTAACGATATATGTAGTTTTTCTTCTCTTTCTTGAGTGAGCAGTTGCTACGCTATAGCCTTTTCTTTTCTAAGATGGATACGGTGAGCGTTCCACAGATCTAACGGTTCACAAGTAAAGGTTCCCAAAGGAAAAACATAGTTTCCTGGAAGGAAATTGACTATTGGTCATTTTTTTCCCAAAGGTTTTTCTACGCCTGCATTGGCTAGGTGTCGTCATGGCAATAGTCTTCAAGTGTTCGGAAAACAGACATTTTGTTTGCTGCTATATATTAGTTTTCTCATTGTTTATAAACTTCATGCTATGAAAATACTAAACACCAACGAAACATATGAAATTACCATTTCTGGCTAGATCTTGTACATGATTGCATCTCATTTTGCGGTTAATTATTTTTCCACGGATACGTGAACATTTGCTTGAGAGGGACTATATATCTTATACAGTCGAATCCCGTTATGACGTACTTCAAAAGACTGGAGAAATCACTTGGTTATAACGAAATTTCGTTATAAAGGAATTCCAGGTTTTTATATTGTTCCTATGCAAACTTATTTGGGGTATTAGAAAAGTGTTCGTTGAAAAGATATTTTCACTATAACGGTATTCGTTAAAACGGAAATCGACTGTATACATATTTATATGGAGTCACGATGATTCCAAACAAATTCCCTACGGACTACCCAAGGCTTGCTATTTCTCATAGAGACGAATTTGAAGATATTCATTCTCCACCGATCGGTGGTATGTGTGTGTCAACTGATTCACCAATTAAAGCAAGAACTTGCCTCATAAACAACGGTCATTTGGGGCCCGAAAACTAGACATATGGGAACCTTAGTGTAACGACGTCACAGAATCTTCTTTTTTTTGTCATAAAATAATACAATTTCCATTATACGACGTAATAAACCTTTTTTTCTCATTTGAAATCCACCGCTGTTTTGAAAAATATATGGTCATTTTGCTTATTTTGCTTGAGAAGCAATTCATGCTATCAGAAAAGACATTCATAAATATCTTTATGGGCAGTGTATAATATCTTATCACGTATATAGTATTCATAAATAGCACTCTGTGATTTTAATAAAATAAATATTTTCCCACTGTAAAACCGGAATTTCCGATAAGTCGAGCTAACGAGAACTCAAAGTTCTTTGTCGGCAGCTGCATGTTCGACTTATCGAGATTTGACTGTAGTTTTTAATTTTATAATTGCATTTTTAATTGGGTTTAAAATGCATGGTTAAGTTTTATAATAGTTAAGTTTATACATGGTTTACACAGTTTAGAAATACATGGTATCCATATTTGTTGTGAACATCTCTTTTTTCAGCCACCTCATTGGGTATGTTGACTGTTGTGGTCGTGCATTTGCATTACAAAGGTACGGCACGGTCATGTATAGGATCTTCGAGCGATGAGCTTTTCATTTGTAAGTTTATTATTCAACAGCAATGCACCGCTCTGGTGGAAGTTTCGAAACGTCCCGAGATACGTGAAATCCACATGTTGAATGAATTCAGATATGGTCCCCTAAACTCCTGGAAAAAATTCGGTTAGACAACAAAATTAAACATTAAAAAGAAAACAAAATTATATGGAAGGATTTAGCTTGATTTATGTTCATAAGTTCCTCCATTATTGCGGCGTACTTATCGTGTAAGACCTAAACTCATAGCGATTCTCGAAGGATCATGTAAGCATTAATTAACTTACTGGTGTTGAGCAGTTAAGTGAATCGTGATCAGCATGCTCTTACGGTTGTAATAGAGTTAATGAATATGCGGTCACTTGAATTCTTAAAATAATGAATACCTGGCTAATAAACTCATTTTCTGATCATCTAATAGTGTTGATATAACAAGGATAACATCATCAATCATGAATACGCTAAATGAATATACGCGTCTTCATTCTCTATAAATACTACACTACAATGTCTAAAGATAGGTTTAATTAAACATAGTGACTATAGCAGAGTCAATGACATGTCTTGCATCCATCAGGCAGTCGAGTGGTTGTTGAAACCTCACCAATTTTCTTTGAAGGTCAGGGTTCGAATAACGGAGGAAAGCATGTTTAACATCATTTTTAAACTGTTGGTCACACTGTAAGGGGACCTTTTGACATGTGGAACACTATGCCCGAATAAAAATATCATTAAAACTACTATTTAACCTTTGATTTATTTCAATTTTTTACCATGTTCTTGATTATATGTGCTATCCTATGCTTGTATAAAATTTTACATATCTTGGATACTTATTTTGTTGTAAATGTTCAAAAAACATGCATTAAAAACAGCTTGCACGCACGATAAAATACCATGACATCAATGTAACTGAATAAAAATTTCAGTTCATGAAATAAAGCAAAAGGTTGGGATTTCATTGATTAAATCTTATTTAAAATTAAATTTCAAAAAATTTCAATAATAAATTTTAAAATTTATTAGTATAAAATTTCAAAAAAATTTAAATTTAAAATTTAATTTTAAATAAGATTGAGTCAATGAAATCTTGAACTTTTGCTTTGTTCATCAATTCAGCACTTTCCTTTATTTTGAATCAATTTTTATTCAATTACATTGATGTCATGGTATTATTATATCATGCGTGCAAGCTGTTTTTAATGCATTTACAAAAACCTTAGTATCCAAGATATGTACAACTTTATGCCAGCATATAATAACACATACAATCAAGAACACGTGCACAACAAATATTGAAATAAATCAGTGGTTAAATATTATTTTTAATGAGAGGCCGTTCAAGTAGTACGTCAGCAAATTTTTATTCATTTTTGACCTCCCCCCTCTGTCAGCAAAAGTCAACAAAACTCTGACATCCCCTCCCCCCTTTGTCAGCAAAATATCGTCAACTCTGTTCTACCTCCTGACGCATATTCGTGGGATCAGAGACGTACGCGGTGGGACAATTGGAGACAAAGGGGGGGACTCCTACCCCCGCCCCTTAGATGATCAAAAATTTATTTTTTTAATGCAAAAAAAAAAATATTTTTACAAAAAATTAAAATTTCGGAAGAAAATACCTTTATTTGTTATTATAATTTCAATGCTATCTGAAGGCTAAAAGCTCAAAATTTCTTTTAAATAAATTTATTGTGATCCACCCTTTAAGCCAAATATGGTAAACCCGTGGCCCGTGGACCAAATGTGGCCCTGGGGTTTATCTGATGTGGCGTGTCCCCTCAAACCTAATTTTGTAAAAATGAACTAAGGTGCACATTTTTACAGATCGCTTAAGTGACCCGCAACACACAGTTTCAGAACACTTAAGCGATCCGTGGCACATTTCGAGATCTGTGAAGTGATATGTGGTGCAGTTTTACAGCACCTAAGCGGCACCCTGTGCGGTTCTACATCACTCAAGTTACCCAGATTACTTAAGTGATCTGCGGCATAATTATGGAGCACTTGAGTGATGCGTGACACTGTTAGACGCAGAACATTTCATAGTATATGAAAATTGAAAAAAAAAATTCACAATGTGCTGTTATATAATTTGCCTGTACCAAAAATCTCTATGATTGCCTATTAAGTTTAATTTAATACGTCGCGAATCGGCCTGGTTTGCCAAGATTCGAACCTGGATTGTTGCCCTGGGTTTGCAGAGAAAAAGTGGTAAGCAAGAGATGGCGTGGATGCAAAGAAGAGTGTGTTTCTCTATGATTGAAGTCAGAATAATTCTACCTACGCGATACGAGACCCGTTTTCCCTTGAATGCTCAATTTCTTTCTTTTTTTCAGCTGATAATTTTTTTCATAGTTCATGACGCTTATTAAAAGTCGGAAAAATCATTTAAAAAAAATTATTTCAAATCGTACTGCTTATACAGCGCCTTATTAAAGACGTGCAAATCCTCAAAAATCGCCCATAAAATAAATGAAATTGAAGTAATATTACTTTTCAAATATATAACTACCTTCTTTGCGATTAAGTATAGTAAGGAAAGAATTCGGATTGCAAACTTCAAGTTGAAAAAAATGAAAACAAAATATTTTATTAGAATAGTGAAATCACATCGTTGTCGTTAATAGGGACATCTATCAGCAACTTCAAATTCTAAAATTGAAAGAATATGACCACCTTATGTGCAAAGACTATTCTTAATTTTTATCTTCAAACTGGCTGTAGTAATGAACATTTAAAGAACACTCTGTATATACAAATACAAATACAAATACAACGCCACAACAGACAAAATGCCCAACGAGGTGGCTGATAAAAAGATGCCCATAAAAATATGGATGTCATATATTTCAAAAATACATCAACACACAAATTATAACAATATATACACATGATAAAATATTATAAAATGCCCATAAAGAATACTTATGGTTGTCTTATTTTAAGAATGGATAGCTTCTCGATTTACCCCAACATGTTTATCGTATTTCTTTTTGAACGTGTCAATTGTGTTACAATTTACTATTTCCGGGGGTAAGCTATTCCATTTATTAACAACCCTATTGGAGAAAAATTCCCTGCGACACCATAACCTTGCATTGTCCCTCACCAATCGATACTGGTGTCCCCTTGTAAAAGGAGTCGATTGGCGGTGTACTAAAAGTTCATGGTCCATCCTATCCATCCCATTGAAAATTTTGAACACTTCCATCATATCTCCTCGACACCTGCGTTCATCCAATGTAAACATATTTAAAAAGTGAAGTCTCTCTTCATAACTCAAGCCCTGTGTGCCAATAAGGACACGCGTAGCTCTTCTCTGCACCCCTTCAACAAAGTCTATGTCCCTCTGTAGGTATGGTCTCCAAAACCTTACAGCATACTCCAGTCCAGGACGAACTAAGCCTCGAAAAAACGGAAGAATGACTTTAGGAGAACGCGAAGAGACCTTTTTAAAAATGAGACCAAGCATTCTATTCGATTTTTTGACCACCGCTGAACAATGTTCAGAAAACTTAAGTCGCTCGTCAATGAGAATACCCAAGTCGGTGACCCTAGTTGCATCCGGGATAGTGACACCATTCAACTCGTAAGAGAACCGTGGGTTGTTCGAACCAAAATGAGCGACCATGCACTTATCTACGCTAAAATATGTGGAATGCAACGAATTTAATGGTTAATTAACATTTATGTACATAAACGAAAAATTATATAGCTTCGGAATATTCTCGAATTTTATTATTGTCATCTATAAACCATATTGAAACTATTTTTTTTTGTTAATGAAAGTTAATATTCTCTCTCTCTCTCCATTGTTGAATATATCATCATACTTTAGCAAAAATAATAGAGATATAATATTCAAGTATCTTCTCTAATTTTACGCATGTATATTCTCGGCTTATCTGTGAAAACAGTAGTTGACATGAAATGACCATTAGGTAATAGCTTTTTCCCTAACAAAAGAAAAAAAGAAAGTATGTAGCCAACATTTTTTCCCCTGAAAGCCTGATATTTGGTCCGACGTTACAGTGATCGATGAGTTCAAACTTCAGGTGAGTGCAAAGAGAGCGATAAAGCGTATTGTTGACTAATTACTTCCTGAACGGGTACGACATTTATGTCAATTAAAATGCACACAAAACTGACAGGTTGTTGGGAACATAAAAGTTCTGTGAACCTGAAATTGAAGGAGATGCCCTGAATCGTTTACTCTAGTGCAAAAAGTATAACTTTTTTATCCTTAATGACACACAATGAACAACGTTATATATCTTTCTTTTGTTTCTTTATTTTCACTTTGAACGATATCGATTGTCAATCGGTTGATGTGTATTTTTTATATATACGCTAATATTTGTTTGAATGAGAAGATGCATTTCTTTTCATGAAGTAGTTATAGATATTGAAAAATTTTCCAATATCCACATATCTCATCAGCTTTCATTTCAGACAAGATTTTGAACATTATAATGAATGTCTGTTTTCCTATAGTGCATCCGATCATGTACAAAACATAACTATTATGATACATTTAGAACAGAGGAAAAAATAATTTATTGTTGTCACACCATTGTTGTTTTATATACATGAACAATTATTAAGCACAAAACCCTTGTCCATTACAATAGGGCAGTATAATGCCGTTTGACCCTTGAAGTAATGAGTTGCATAGTAATCGAATTCACATTTGTGTACAGGGTTTCTAGCACCATCTACCTTTTTGATAACATTCTAATAGTCTGAAAAAATATCCAGGGTTGTCTAAGCTGGTGGAAAATACATGAAGCAAGTGGTCACCATCTCTTTGCTTATGGATGAACTTCCGATTAATTTCAGCCTCAAGTCGTGAACATAGTTTTGATATCCGAATCCTAATTTCCTTTCAGGGGTATGTGAATCTTTTATATTGTACTTATATTTAATAAAAATATTAGTGGAATTGAAACTGTAAACTTAGAATTTCATGTTGTCAATTTATTCTTTAACCAGCAGTCAGGTTGATTATATAGCTTACAATAAAGAGTCAATAACTCATGAATAAAAAAATTATCGGACAGAACGGAAAATGGGTAAAGATTTAGAGGAGACCCACACCCAGCAGTGAATTGAAAATGGTTGATGATAGTGATTAATTATACAAATTCAAAAGCCAAAACAGGCAAATTGCCCAATGAGGTGGCTGAAAAAAGCTGTCCATAAAAACCTAGGCAGGATGAACTAAGCCTTTTGGGTAACCAACCTCCTTTGTTTCTATGATAACGTGATTAAGCCTTTGGGTAAGGGTAAAAATGTAGATGGTGTTTATCTTGATTTCCAGTAGGCATTCAATCGGGTCCAACATGGTAAACTCTTCAAGCGTTTCTCACGAGAGTGGGGTTGGGGGGCAACTTGCTGAATTGGATGGAATCGTGGGTCACAGCGGGTTATGGTGAATAGGGAATTCTTTGATTGGACAGGCGTCACAAGTGGAGTTCCTCAAGGAAGTGTCCTTGGCCCCATACTTTTTCCATTTTTTTATCCATAAACTCGATTAGGGTATCGATGGGATTGTTAGCAAATTCCGAGATGACGTGAAGCTAGTGAGGGTAGTCGGGAATCAAAGCGATATGGATTTGCTCCAGACAAACTTAAGCATGATTGCAGCATGGGAAGTGAATGGAGCATGACGTTTAGGGTTGACAAGTGTATGACCGCTCATTATGGTTCGAACAACCCACGTTTCTCTTACGAGTTGAATGGAGTCACTATCCCGGACGCAACTAGGATCACCGATTTGGGGATTCTTATTGATGAGCGGCGTAGTTTGTTTTTGAAAATTATTTAACGGTAGCCAAAAAAGTGAATAGAATGTTCGGTTTCATTTTCAAAAAGGTTTCTTCGTTTTTTCCTAAAGTCATTCCTTCGCTTTTCCGAGGCTTAGTTCGTCCTTAGTTAGTTTGGAGACCACACCTACAGAAGGACATAGACTTGGTTGAAGGGGTGCAGAGAAGAGCTTGTGTTATAAAGAGAGACTTTTGAATATGTTTGCATTAGAAGAACGTAGGTGTCGGAGGGGATATGATCGAAGTGTTTAAAATTTCAAATGGGATAGATAGAATGGACCATGAATTATTAATACACCGTCAATCGACTGCTTTGACAAGGAGCTATCAGTATCGATTGGTAAGGGATAGTATTCTAGGTTGTGATGTCGCAAGGAATTTTTTTTCTAATAGATTAGTTAATAAAGGGAATAGCTTAACTCCGATTGTATTAAACTCTAACATAATTGGCACGTTTAAAAAGAAACATGATAAACATGTTGTGGAAAATCGAGAAGCTATTCATACTTAGAATAAGACAACCGTAAATATTATTTATGGGCAATGTATCATATTTTATCATTTATGTATAGTCGGTAGTTTCTGTCATTGCATTTTCAATTGGGTTGCTGTATTTTAGAAGCATATACAAATAGAAATACAAGAACAAGGCAACAACAGGTCAAATGCACAACTAGTTGGCTGAGCAAAGATGCTCATAACAAATATGGATGTCATGTATTTCTAAGATACAGCAACTCAATTAAAAATGCAATTATAAAAACTAAAAACTATATACATGAAAGAATATTGTACAATGCCCATGTAAACTATTTATGGTTGCCTTATTCTAAGTATGGATTGCTTCTCGATTTACTCTAAGATGTTTATTGTATTTCTTTTTAAACGTGTCAATTGTGTTAGAATTTACTAACCCCGGGCGTATGCTATTCCATTTAATAACAACCCTATTGGAGAAAAATTCTCTGCGACACCACAACTTAGAATTGCCCCTTACAATTGCTACTGGTGTCCCCTTGTCACAGCAGTCGATTGACGGTGTATTAATAAGACATGATCCATCCTATACATCCCGTTGTCAATTTTAAACACTTGGATCATATCCCCCAACACACCTACGTTCCTCCAATATAAACATATTCAAGAAATCAAGTCTTTTTTCAGGAATCAAGCCTTATGTTCCAACAAGGAGGACGCGTAGCTTTTTTCTGCAACCTTTCAACCAAATGTATGTTTCTCTGTGGGAATAGGCTCCAAAACCTAACGGCATACTTCAGTGCAGTATAAACTAAGCCTCGGAAAAGCGGAAGAAGGACTCTAACAGAACGCAAACAGACCTTTTTGAAAATGAAACCGAGAATTCTATTCGCATTTTTGACCACCTCTGAACGATGTTCAGTAGACGTAAGCCGCTCGTTAATGAGAATTCCTGAATCTGTGACCCTTGCTGCATCCGGAATAGTAATACCATTCAGCTCGTGAGTTGTTCGAACGGGTTTAAACGCGGGTTGTTTGAACCAAAATGAGCGACCATGGACTTACCAACACTAAGGGTCATACTCCATTCATTAGTCCATGCTGCAATCATATTCAAGTTTACGACTGGAGTATCCCCATCACTTGGATTCCCGACTACTCCCATTAGCTTCTCGTCATCTGCGACGTATATAACACGTTTAACAACATTTAATAACTCATAAATTCCATATTTTATGACAATAATCACGATTGAATTAGGCTCGACGTGTTTGGTGCGTATATTTGTTCTTCTCTCCCATGATTTCTTTTAATACAGTCCTTTCACTAATGTATTTGTCATGATTCACTTTTCAAAAAAAATTTTCAACAGTCTCATATCAATTCATGTGATAAAAGCTTTCAGTTTGGTAACTGACATAGACACGACACATATAGTTCGTTCTTCGTTCGACCGATTTAGCTTCGGGTGAATCCCTAATAATTAACAAATATATAATGATCCAGTGGGTTCAGACCATATTCCACACAATTTAACATAACTGTAAAAGTTCAAGCACCATACTTGTACGATTTCATATAATTACAGATAAGCCACGTTATCCTCTTCAACATTTGTTCAGCGATGCTATTTCTCAATGAACATTCAGTGAAAATAAAAATTCCAATCATATCTCCATGATAAGATCTTTTTTTTTCTCCCCCCCCCCTCCCCCGCCGTGGATGCAATTTCAACTTGCAAATTTTCGTCTGTCTGGTCAGACAGATACGGATGACTATTATTAGCTACTGAACAACTTGGCAATAGACTGCTCATGGGAATTGCTAACTCGTAACGTTGGGATGATCGAGTGGGAGGCGTCAACGCACATAACTCAGTCTTGTCACGAGCACAGCTTCCACCTAGTATTTGCGTGAGATCAGAGAGAGATGATGCGAGTGTAGTTACTAATCGTGCACTATTCCCTGTCTCTGGAACAGAGAAACGTTCATGTCTGAGTTAATAACCGTGGCATACTAGCTAGATTTGTAATACCTAATCGATAGGAGAGCAACGTGAGTACAAAACAGCAGTTTGAAGTAATAAATGGTTTTACTAAACTCAACCCAAATAACGTAACAAACAACATATAGGTGTGTAATTCAAATAGAATTTTTTTGTTCATCAAAGGAAGAACACGATAACCTTTCTTGGCTGATGTTTCGATTACGTGTAATCACTATCCTCACTGTGAAGATAATTTCATGATCAATTTATTTACTGCAGATTAAGTAAACATAAATTAAACAAAAAATATCGATGCTTCAAAAGTCTAGGGAAGTTCTTATATATTTTTGGCATTTTTCTTGACTCTTTATATACGACATTGTAGAAAGTAGAACAAGAAGAAATTATAATAAATTAAAATAAAAGTATAAATGTAATGATAATAATAAATACTTATCATGTAAATTATTTAGTAGGTCATTTTAGTTCTAATTAAAGGCAGAAAAAAATATTTTGAAACCATTAGTTCGAAACAGATTATTTAACCTGGTACTTTATAGTACCGTCAGTATAAAAAGAGTTGAATCACAATTAAAATACAAAATCTGGAAATATGATCATGAAAAGTATTATCGTATTTTTATTTGCATCGTTTTTATGACACGAAGGATCATATTTTTTTTCCCACCAACTCATCATAAAACAGTAGGAAAAAATTAAATAAATTCAGACTTCAAAGGCACTTTCTGAAGTACATGTAAATAAAATAATGAAATTTCAAAGTACGGTTAAATAAAGAAATCGCAAGCTATTGAGAACGGAAGTTTTGAAGTAGATAATAAGAACTAATTAATTAAAAGATATCTGCTTTTGATAAATCCCCTCATTGACCTAATAAAGCAAGGCTGGGTGAAGAGTGTCTTAAAACCTTATTAATAACATCGTTCGTTATTTCTTCGGTTATTATGGTGCGCATCCAGATTAAATTCTTCCTTCCCTTGTTCCTTTCTTGCATCGGGAGACTTTGAATCATGGAAAGGGCGTTATATCTTCGCCAGAAAAGATGCACTTTTAAAGAAAAAGCATTATTTATATAGTATGGGGAAAAAAAATACATGTATGTATCTATACATTTCTTTGGCTGAAGCATGGGGAATTAGAGGGGTATTTCTCAAAGTATGCTCTCTTCGCATCTCTTTCTCTCTCCCTGCCGTTCACTCAAAATGTAATTTGCTTGAGTACATTCGATCCGGAGCAGAAAGAGGTATATCATAAATTTCCAAAAACAAGCTAAAAACCGAAGTTGCATCCCTGCTTCCAGTGTATTGCTATCGTTGTAACCGTTCTGTCCAGCGTTATATGCTTTAAGGTAGACCGACCAAAGTCAATATTTCTGAAAAACATGGTAGAGCGAGAGCAAAAACAAAATAGGAATGCTTGTTCTATTATGTTTTGAGGTTACGTTACGTAAAACAACATATGCTTAACTTTTCGATTGTATACGATCCAGCTATACCTTCAATTCCACTACTAGGAAAAATATTAATTACAAAGATCAGAGAGAGTGTATAACATTCTCAATAACATTTTCAATAAAACAGAATCATTTAGAATTTAGCAAGTCGGCAATATTCATGTTCTAAACATGTGTACAGGGTAGTTAAGTACTCTTGGTCAAACGATTAGGGCTGATCGTTTATCATCTAAACAAGAAATTTTCATCAAGAATACTTGGTCGTAATGCAAGCTGTGAACCGCTAGACGTTGCTGTCATTGAACGCTTACGTGCTGGTTTTTGGCACTTATCGTCATTTCTAACGTAGATTGCAAAAAGGATGAAAGCGGAAATGAGGACATGAATTTCATGTATGGTGCTGAGGTAGAAGTACTCTGCACACCTCAAGACTGCCCCAAGAGTGTTCCCGACAAGAGGCGTGCCAGATCAAAAAACCTTTGAAAGATTGCAATAGTGTTTTATAGGAAAATTTGACACTGCCTGTGCAATTTCTGGATCTCCGCAGCACCAAACAAGAAAAACATGTCCGCTTTCCTGTTCTTTCTACATTCCACGATATAAATGACCATTACCAGAGCGTTATGCGTTGAATAGCAGCCTCATCTAGTTCTTCACCTCTGTCGTTACGACGTGCATTCTATGCCAACGTTCTTGTGTTCAGATATTTTCTATTACTCCTTAAAGTTTTTTCCATGAGTTCTGAGTCATTTTGCATAGAAATATGAAAACAACAGCGAGAAATATAAACACTATTTTTTATTTAACTACTAACACTGCTAACCTCCTTTGCTTCTATGATCATGTGACTAAGGCTTTGGGTAAGAGCAAAAATGTAGATGTTGTTTACCTTGATTTCCAGAAGGCATTCGATCAGGTCCAACAACTCTTGAAGCGTTTACACGAGATTGGAATTGGGGGCAACTTGCTGAATTGGATAGAATCGTGGTTAAGAGATGGGTCGCAACGAGTCATGGTGAACGGGGAATTCTCTGGTTGGACAGACGTCACAAGTGGAGTTCCTCAAGGAAGTGTCCTTGGCCCCATACTTTTTTCACTTTTTATCGATAAACTCGATCAGGGTATCGATGGGATTACTAGCAAATTCGCAGATGATGTGAAGTTAATGGGGGTAATCGGAAATCAAAGCGATAGGGAGTCGCTCTAGACCAGTCTAAACAGGATTGCAGCATGGAGCATGACGTTTAGCGTTGATAAGTGCATGGTCGCTCATTTTGGTTCGAACAACCCACGGTTCTCTTACGAGTTGAATGGTGTCACTATCCCGGATGCAACTAGGGTCACCGATTTGGGAATTCTCATTGACGAGCGGCTTAGGTTTTCGGAACATTGTTCAGCGGTGGTCAAGAAAGCAAATAGAATGCTTGGTCTCCTTTTCAAAAAGGTCTCTTCGCGTTCTCCTAAAGTCATTCTTCCGCTTTTTCGAGGCTTAGTTCGTCCTGGACTGGAGTATGCTGTAAGGTTTTGGAGACCATACCTACAGAGGGACATAGACTTGGTTGAAGGGGTGCATAGAAGAGCTACGCGTGTCCTTATTGGCACACAGGGCTTGAGTTATGAAGAGAGACTTCATTTTTTGAATATGTTCACATTGGATGAACGCAGGTGTCGAGGAGATATGATCGAAGTGTTCAAAATTTTCAATGGGATGGATAGGATGGACCATGAACTTTTAGTACACCGCCAATCGACTGCTTTTACAAGGGGACACCAGTATCGATTGGTGAGGGACAATGCGAGGAATTTTTCTCTAATAGGGGTGTTAATAAATGGAATAGCTTACCCCCGGAGGTAGTAAATTGTAACACAATTGACACGTTAAAAAAGAAATACGATAAACGTGTTGGGGTAAATCGAGAAGCTATTCATTCTTGGAATAAGACAACCATAAGTATTCTTTATGGGCATTGTATAATATTTTATTATGTGTATATATTTGTTTATAATTTTTGTTAATTGCATTTTTAATTGGGTTGCTGTATTTTTGAAATATATGACATTCATATTTTTATGGCCATCTTTTTCTCAGCCACCTCGTTGGGCATTTTGCCTGTTGTGGCATTGTATTTGTATTTAAAACGTTTATATGGCCTACGTAGTAGAGCAATAGGTGTAAGAAAAAAGGGGAAGAGGTTAAGGATATTCTAATTGATGCACATGCATCCATATGATTGTCTCATTTATTACACCAAAATTATACCCACGTTAAATTTGGGAAATATCGGTGTGCGTATTCCTCTACTTTCTGAAGAAAGCATGTTTTATGCTCAATGATGGTACCGCCATCTATTTTCCGATACGAAAATGAGTAATCAGCATTTCAATGATTTCATTGATTAATGTAATTTTTTGTTTTGGGTCTCATGAGATATAATTAATCACACGATAGAAAGCATATCAGATTTTTTATTTTATTTTGAAACTTGCAGAACATGCGATTAATATCATTTCTAGCAGAATCGTAACCATTTACATTTGCTTTTTATTCATGAATATATTTATACAACCAAAAATTATATGCCTTGACATATCGGGGTTGCTATAGATGCTTCCAAACAATCCCATCGTTTACGAGATGACGTAAACTGGAATTCTGTAAAACAGAAAAATACTAATAACAAAGATATCCAAGAAAATTAAAAAACAAAAACAAAAAAACATTCAAAAGCTCATGAAATTCATAACACATTACATTTATCGAAATAAAACCAGTTTTGTGAATATTTATCGAGAATTTCAGATTCACGTCATCAATGTTATTCCATAAAAATATTACTTATTGCTCGCAACCGTCATTGGTATGAGATCACATATCACGTCAAATACTTAATCGAATACTGGAAACAGTCTTGAAGTCCCATTCGATGAAGTATATTGCCATAGCAACCACCTTACCAATGCGTTGAAAGTCAAACTTCATGGCTTGTAATATCACGAAATGTGGTACGTGAACTCTGTTTGACTTTCTACTGTTTGAATGACACCGGCGTTTAAGCCTGGGGAAGTAAGCTGGACTAAATGGTCTTAAACTCTTGATATCTGACAGAGAAGACATCTTGCCTTCGGGTGAAAATACGGATCAGCGAGATTCCTGCGCAAAATGAGTAGAGGGGCAAGATTTGCTGGATGTTTATTAATTAATAACTGACTGACATTCGAAATTCGAATTGGCATTCTATAAATACCGCGATTTGTACAAACATTGAAGAATTTCTGGTTTCCAGGGCTTGGTCAAAATTTTCGGCACTGCTTGACCAAACAACTATTTACTTAATAAGACATCAAATTCTGAGGAGCAGATCTTCAACCTTTCTAGGCATATAGTTGGTATCCCTTTAAGCCCGAGCCTGAACGATCGTGTGGGTGAGATAATAACAAAAATTCATGTTTTCAAAAAATGCTCGGTCTTAATTAAAGGGATAAAGCATAACAGGCATGAATACATCAGGATATAAAACAGAAAAACATTTTTATTATGCCTATAAAAACCGTAACTTCATTTAATGGGTACGTAAAGTATTGCGAAGTACTTATTTTCTAGTTAAACTAGAGAATCCAATTACGCTATAATTAATTAATTCATTAGAAACTTATTTCGCTGTTTTTATCATTTCATATGTAAACTCATATTCGATAGATTTTAATCAATTTTAATGCTGAACGTTGGAATTTTATTCTAGAGGTAACTTAAGATAATGTTTCGACATGTGACTGGAGTCTGTTCTACGGAGAAGAAAACTACAGAATCTAAAAATACTTAAATTCCATGCTCGTATCTAAGAGGAAGAGAATCATTGTTGTATTATCTCAAGTGTTCTCTTTAAGAAAAATGCTTCACGGTGGAAAATAATGACGATTTCCTTCTAAGTATAATTAAAAAGAAAGGCCTTTTTTATACAAAATATGTGATTAATGATGGTATGACAAACTGCTCTTATTGTAGTAGAATTGAACATAAAATTCAATCAACATCTCCCACCTTTGAATTTTATTTATGGCTTTGTTGTTGTATTTTCTCGTCGCAGGAATTTCTGTGAGTGTCTAGTTGACGTGTTGCACTCGTTTCTGTACTTCCATCGGCACGGCAGTAGTTTTAAACGGCAGAGAATAATGACTCTCAACTTGGAGGTAGAGCTGTAAAGATTGGGGAAAGAAGGTGGAAATGAAGAACAGAAGTATGAGGCTCAGGCACACTCTACGAAAATTCGTGCTTCATTTTATTGTCGTAGATGTGACATGTCACCTGTTCGCGTATAACGTGGTTGTCGTGTGGATGTCATGCATTTCTGCACGCAGAAAACTCCTGGGAAAAGGAGCACCTGTTTGTAGAAGAATTTGTAAAGGCCAGCTAGAAGGTGTAATCGTGTGTTGCATGACTGTTTCAAGATTATTCAAGATACAGACATGTAAAGCTTTAGATGCGGTGATATTTCTCATTTCGTAGCATATCATAAAATGTGGAAACAAGCTAAAGCGTCAGCGAAGAACAAGTACTTTTTTTATGGTTTGTGTAACACGCTGTTCAATTTATTTGAAACACATTTTTTTTGAACCTCCTTTTTTTGCTCAACCAACATGACATTGTTTTTTCTTCTCGTTTTTTTTAGTTGTTTTTAAACTGAACAAAGGCTGTCGTAAGATGGGAAATAGAGAAATTCAAGCTATTAAATTCCGACTTTTTTACTTAAAAATCTTGGCATTTTTCCACGTATTTTTGATTCACTAGTCTGTTTTTACGAAAATTATCAGGAAATAATGCCTATTTCATGTAAAACCGGTGGGGTGTGCAAACTTCATATCAATTCCTGGTATATCGTATTACTTACTGTTTTGGCTTTAATATAATCGGCTTTAAAACTACATTTCCTGTTGAGTGTAGCCACTTTACGGATCTCTTGCACGTCGATCCATCTTGCGTGGGGACGTCTTCTCGGACGTTTAACACCACGGGGGTACCAATACAGAATACTTGTGGTCAATCTGTTGTTCTGTTTTCTTGCAGTATATCCGACCCATTTTCATTTTAAACGTTTAATTCTTTATGACAGCATATACCTATGTGTGGCTTCTTATCAAAGTGGTTCGTTTTCTGCCTCTCCTTGTGATGTCTAACATACATCTTCCATGCTCCTTTGTGGTTTCTTTAGCCTTTGTATCGTCTTGCATATGAGTGTCCATATTTCAGCTCTATAAGCTAGTGCTGGTACAGTAGTACACACAGGTTAATTTCATTTTCAGGCATAATGACATCTGGCTCTTCAGAGTTACACAGTTCTTCACCAAATGTGCTCCACTCCACGGACTCTTTCGCATATTTCCACCGAAGTGACTCGTACTAGCGCCACCTATCGGCTGTTTTTGAGTTTTTTTTCCCTGTCTTAACAAAAAATTCTGTCACATAGCGATTCTAATCCTACAAACCGTTTTTATTTCGGTTATTTTTCCGGGTTTTTTTTTTAGAGAGTACTGCAGAGAGTTAATCGCGACAGTACCCAATTGTACTGGGAAATATGTTGTAAAAATTTTGCATGTTTTTTTTTTGTTTTTTTTTTTGACACAAAATAAAGAGTTCTAGACTCTGCCACGAAGCTGGGATGGAAGAGATCTCGGCAAAGGGATAAGTCCAGTGGCAAAGTTCTGGCGTTCATTCATTCATTCATTCATTCAGCAGATGTGAAGACATAATCAAAGGCTTTCTCAAAATCAATGAAGGTCATATACAATGGTAATTCGTATTAATTGTGTCTTTTTATGAGTTCTCTGACTGTTTGGATGTTATTCATTGCACTAAATACTCTTCGAAAACCTACTTGTTATTTTGGTTGGGCTGCGTTCAATGTGAATTAAAGCCTATATATGTCACAGGACTGTGGTGAATATTTCATAAATTACCGATAGGAGACTAATTGATCGATTATTCTTTTGGTATCCTCTTCTTCGCCCTTTCTGTAAAGAAGAATTATCATTGCATTTTATTTTTACGACTTGTGACACATCACATTCTTAAATGCATATGCTCATTAAAAGTTGCATATTTCGAGTATTGTTAAAGTATCACTAATTATCAACTTTCTCTTGTTTTGCCAACAATCGCACGGACTTGATTCCATAAGTGAAATAAATGATTGATTTTTAAGAACTGCTAGTTGACCCCATTCTGATTGGAATAAAATGCATATGTTTATAGATTTATGTTTTTTGCTAGGTCATTTCATTTCTATGGCTTTTTCATAATAGCATCTCATCGCACCATATTGTGAAAGCCAAGTCAAGCCTTGTTGTATAGCGCTTATTCAACATTCACAACATCTGTACAAATACGAAAATTAAATAAAAAAAACGAAACCCTCAACTTCATGATGGGAGGTGATAGAATACGTTATACATTTATGGTCGATGGATAAGCTATTCGTTATGGAGGACACTCCTCGGATCTTACGTAGCAATGCAAAAGTAAAAAAAATAGCACTTGAAGAAGCCCTTACGAGATCGTAAAGAGTTTTACGATGTACGCGTCGTATCATACAGACGGTGGAGATAACTAGGCAAATTCTGTTTTATTACCCGCTTCAAAATGCCGTTATTTTATTTTATTCCCCGTGGATGGAAATGAGATATACAAGATGAAGGGTACAGACGTACCAATCTGGTACCGAAACTTGTTAAAATAAACCCAATATCTCTATCGTATGAATGTTATGAGCAGGAATAAATTAGGATTTCTGCCTAGCGGAAGCTCAGTTCGACGTTAATCTGTCCAAGTCGAGCTAGTGTAAGCGTTTCCACTGCAGAAAAACTCAGCAACAACATGTGCCAAGATTGAACGTGTTTTCACTGATCATAAAATTTACGACTTGAAATAAAACTCCTTAGAACAGAATCTGAAGAAAGAGCGGAAGTAAAAGCAAATGTCAAGGGGAAAAAATCAATAAACGATGAGTGAGGAAAACGAATTTTATTAGTTTTGCCAGGTTTGTTAAAATGAAATTCATCATATTTCATATCTTCATCAGATGTGAAAATCTATATAAGCATCCTAAGTTCTTATGCTTCAAAGCACATACATATTACCATAAAAAGTATATTGTTACGAAAATTATGGTTATTTATCATTATTTATCATTTGTTATGTTATATTTGGCCTATACATAGCCATTAACGCATTACTCTGTACATTAACGTATAGCCATTAACGCATTACTCTGTACATTAACGTATAGCCATTAACGCATTACTCTGTACATTAACGTATAGCCATTAACGCATTACTCTGTACATTAACGTATAGCCATTAACGCATTACTCTGTACATTAACGTATAGCCATTAACGCATTACTCTGTACATTAACGTATAGCCATTAACGCATTACTCTGTACATTAACGTATAGCCATTAACGCATTACTCTGTACATTAACGTATAGCCATTAACGCATTACTCTGTACATTAACGTATAGCCATTAACGCATTACTCTGTACATTAACGTATAGCCATTAACGCATTACTCTGTACATTAACGTATAGCCATTAACGCATTACTCTGTACATTAACGTATAGCCATTAACGCATTACTCTGTACATTAACGTACAGCCATTAACGCATTACTTTGAACATCTCGCCAAATTAAGCACAAGTCTAGTGAGAGCTTCAATGATTTGGCGATGTCATAACTCCAAGAGAAGTGAAAATATCCCGCGAGAATCGTGGATTTTGTTCTGGAAGGGTTTTTTTTGCCTATGTAGAGTAGGTATAAGAGTGGGGAGAGGGGAAACTTTTTTTTTCTCCACCAACATTGTGTCACACCGCTGCCGTCCTCTCCTGTGCTGGTAAACATTTCCCTCTATGCTATTTCCTATGTTGAGTAGGACGAATGGTGTGAAAGTAGTTTGGAATCTTCGTAAAAATGGTATCTGCGTGTTGCACTTACGGTTGTTCTGAAACACAAGTCAAAGGAGGACTTAACGTTTCACATTTGTCTATTATAGTTATATATTTCAATGTTTTTGAATGAATGTAAGGTATTAAAGCTTGTGGTGAAGAAATATCACCAAAGTGCGTTTTTCTAGCTTGATAAGTCTTAGAATCTTTCACATTTTTCAATAATATTTGTCCTGACTTATGAAGTTCTTAATAATTAATCGAATAACTACGCACCTTTGAAGTTATATCTGAAATGAGTTGCAATTTCATCGTTTTTTGTTTGAATGCTGTCCTCCCTAAAATGTTTACATGTTTCTCTTGGCGATCACATTTTTCGCCAAATGGGATTCGTGTTTTGATGACTGAAGCAGCCAAATTTTTGTATCAAATTAAAATGTTTGGCGATTAAAAACCTAATTTTTAAAAATTTGTTTACAAATAAATTTATTTTTTTAATTAAATGAAATAAATTTATATTAATTTTTTATATAAAGTTAGTTTTCTGTCGGGAACCACAGAAAACCAACTTCAGCCGACCACCACTGTGACAACGGTGAGGTCCGTCACTATGACCACTGGACCACCATAACGGGCAAATATACTGCCAGTTATCTTATATAAAAATTGCGTAATTTGGTCATGAGAATTAGAGGAGCTGCCAAAAATATGTTAAATTCTTCATTTAACCCAAAAAACTACAGCAAAGTTAAATGAGGATTCCCAGAATTGTGAAATTTAAAAACCTTCATAGCGCTCCCACTTGGGGTTTTCAAAGTTTGGTATATTCCACATTACTCCCTATTTTTTAGTTGTCAATGCCTTTCTCCACATCCATTTTGTAAATAAGCTGCACTTGCCAATGCAACACGAATCCAAATCTTATAGAATTAGCATTTCAGGTTTCTATCATGTTTTAAATTGGAAAAATAAAAATAGTATTTCATATTACCCGAACGTCATATGTTTATGCAACAGATTAAAAACGTTTTACTAGATAAAAAGTTTTAATGAGGATTTTTATTCGGAAAATGAATGTATGTGTATTTAAAAACACCATAACACATGGATATGTACTTCATTTAAAACAGTTTGGATCAGGGAAATTTTGTCTACGACGTACGACCAACGTTTAAGGATAGATAGATAGAACCGCTCACAACTCCGGACTGATGCAAAGTACCTAACTTCCGTTAGCTCAAAAGAGACAGTTGTGTCGGAAAAGTTAGCAAAAATTTATAGTGGTGGCTCTCCTTGCCCCGTGCTCGCAAGTATCGAATCACTCGCATCGTTTTCCCCATGAAGACAGCAGTTAAGGAGTTTAAGTTTAAGGAGAAAATGGGCTGGGTAAGAACTTTTTGGACACTGTATTTTCAAACCATGGCCACTTATTAAATCACTCAGGTCTTTTTTCCATAATTTTGAGTAATACCTCTGTATTAGAGGATGAATATAGCATTTCACGTTGTAGTGCATACAGTTCTTGGATATTTCCTTTAAAATATATCCTTCTCGATCACAGAAAAATTCTTTTTATAGTCTTAATTTTCCGAAAATTGTACAGTCGTTGTTTATTATCGTTTGGAATACGCTCAACTACTTTTACGATCATTCTTCAAACCTTTACTACGACGATTCATTTCCTCATTGGCTATATTAAAAAACTTGAAACCAATTCGCATTTATTTCGAATGAAGAAACGGTCGCGAAAAAGACTTTATTAAAGAAATTAGTTTTCTGTTTATTTTTTTACGGTTTGTTATTCTCATCTGAGACAAATATATGGTTTATAGAACTTCTAAGAACTGGAATTGTTATTATCGATATGATATATACCATACGTAACAGATAAAATTTCTTTTATCTAGAAATTCCATCTAGATCACATATAAAGTATTTTTCTTTGAGAAAGACTGAAATGCAAAATTACTTCCTGCAGTGAATTTTAGTTGTTGTTTTTTTCATTTGATTTGTGTTCGGATTCCTTTTTCATAAGATTTATCCAGTATATATATATATATATATGTATTTATTTTCGAAATTTTTTTCTCAAGCAGTTTTCATGACAGACGAGTCCAGAAGGATGCTAAAAACATTCACAAAAAATCCATTTATTTGTTTTATCTCAGCTTAAATTCGCCGTTGTTTTCTCGTGCAGTGCGTGATTTCATCGTTCCGATTCCCATTTCGCGGAGGACCCATTAAGGTTCGCCGGTGCTTGCTCCGGGGAACCCTTTCCCACCACCTTTAAAAATAAGGAATGAGAACCAGCGAAACAAAAGTAATGTTCAAGATCTATTTCTCCATCATCTCAAAAATACGAACGTTTTTGATGATTTTTTGAGGAAGTTTTTCTTAGCTATGTTTCATGATTCTTTATTCTTTTACACATGAAGAATAATGACTTTTTTCGTAGGTTCTTTCGAGCTTTTGGAAAGAGAATCGAGTATGTGTAGGAGAGAGAGAAAGAGATGTATAATATATAATTTTATTTTTTTCGATAAATAACAACTTTATTGTAAAGAATATATATATATATATATAGTATGCAATTTCTCTATCAATATGTCAGGGAAAGGAATTATAACGAACGCGGTTCTATGAATCTGTATGTAGTACAACGACGCGACTTTGTATTATGGCAAATGATATGCATGATTATGATATAAAATTTGAATGATCTTGGCTATACTGAGAAATGCACGGAATCATCATTTTTATACAACAAATTACAAGACACATATATTGACGTTGATAATGAAAATAATGGCGTGAATATTTAGGAATTACATTTTTTTTCACAATCTCGTTTGACAATTTGCCTGCTGCAAAGTCTGATTTATATTTATAACTGCATTATTATTGTTCTTTAATTTTTGTATCGATAAATCAAGAAGGAATCTATACTTAGATTGGATACGGCCATGATTTTTTAAGGACAATGTATTATATTTTTCATCTATGTGTTAACACCGCGTTGGGATTTTCCCTCTTGTGGCTTTTGTAATGTATTTGTATTTTCAATTCAACCCTTTCAGTACCGCATTATGCAAATATGAAATAATTACACCGAAAAAATTTTTGTTGATCATTTTAGCTCTAATTAAGGCTTAAAACCAAAAAAATAGGGGGTCTTTCTTTTCAAAAAATTGTTTAGTACGCAACGATTTAATTAACCTGACACTTGAAAGTTTCGTCACACTATACGCTTAAAAATAAAAAATGTCAATTATATATATAAAATATGTTGAATAATACGTAATAATGGATATATTCATTTGTTTTACCGCAAAAAAAGCCATAGTTTTTTTGATACGTAATATCTATTGCAGCATTTCATGTAATTTGTTTCATATTTGTTAGGGAAAATTTTATTCATTACCATATTTAAAAAAACAAATAGTCCCACACACTCGTGTGGCCATCAGTTAATCGTAAATTGTTATATAGCCTTTTTTGCTTCAAAATACCAATACCTAATCATCTGATGATTTTTGTCTCACCACGGTCATTTTCTGCACACGAGGGCTAATTAGACCGGGACCTACAATTTATTGCCGATTCCGAACGTCAGACTTGTTTTTATACTCATCGAGAGGTTGGTGCGCTAACCCCTCGTTGGGGGACTCCCTGCGGTACCAATTTTTTCTGCGGTCCAACACCTAACAACGTATGTAAGGGACGATATGGCGGTTAAAAAGTTGGTTACACTCTAAAGCGTTAAACAGTAGGTACTGAAAGGGTTAAAGCAATTATCCGTTCAGCATTTACCTATCATAAGAAAAATATAATTTTTTAATAATAACTACTAGAGCATTCAATTCCGAAACTGAAGAAAAATCAGTTATTTTGCATTCGAAGTATGAAAAAAGTCTAACACTTTATTTTGCATTTTATGTTTTTCATGTACGTTATCTAACACTTAACACTACGGTACGTTATGCTGATGTATTTTTAAGAATCACTTGCGTGCCCTTTCCTACAACAAGCAACACTTGTTTTTGAAGTTTAACGAGTATCTAGTGTAATTTTGAAATCTTCAAAGCGCTATAGAGATCTCAAAACGTTTTCGTATGAAAAATTTCAATTTTCACAATATCTAAATTTCAGTTTCTTTCCCCTTTTTTTTTAAGAATGAAAGTAGAGTATCTTTTGATATGATGGGAAGGGGGTTATTCTCTATGAGGAGCAAAAATATAAAAAGTAGACAGTATGGGCACTCATAATGACCTTATTTCAAAGAAACTTCTAACGATGCGCGTTTTATTTTCCCTCTTCTTGTATTGTTACTCGTACTAAGACTATCCTTGGGGCGGTTTTTCTATGAGCGAGGGATAAGTTGAAGCCACTTGACATTATCCAACCTCTCTCCATCCCCAACTTGAACTTCTCACCAGAGGAACATACATCCAGTGAAATTCACATCCGAATTTTCCTCCGGTATTTGGAATTTCTGCATTCTTCCATTTTTTTTATCTTCTACATTTTTTTCCCTTGAAGCTCGAAAACAAGGAGTTGAAGAACTCAAAGCAAGAGAAAAAAAAAGCGATCTCATTCTCTCGGGCGGAAAATATCGCTTCGTTAACGTTTTCTTTTTCCCCTTCCAGGTCGTAAATGTTTTCTTTGGTCCATAACTTTCAAGCTTTCCTCTTTCGAAAATTTTACGTTATTCAGAAGGATTTACTGCACTTTTGTATGCACCATATATTTCTGGATGCAGCGCTGCTTCAGGCATTCAGAAAGCCCGTTCACTTAAACTTTGTTAAGTCATATATTTCTCTTCATGAGTAGCTCTATTGCATTCCAAATCTTCATTTTTTTTTTTTTTCATTCTCCTTTCTTCTACGTAATCTAAAGTTTATCCATGGTATTTGTTATGGAAATGGACAGTTATTATATAACTCGAATTCTTCTCTGCTTGTGTGGGGCTATCAGCGTGCGATTTTATGACCCAAATTTATTGAATATTATTATACTTTTATATGTGTACACATTTATTGATTCTTAATTTATTTCACATATCCTCACGACGTTCTTCGACACATTGAGTCAGGGATATTTTTAGAAATAAAATGATATTGTGGATTTCGATATATATGTACCCATGATTGAAAATTTATGATCCAGCGACAATAAAGATATTTTAAGCAATATTTTATTTTTGAAGAAAATCTCATCCTTAGGCCGGTATTACACTATAAAAGTTTGATAAAATCCCTTTTATAAAACTCAAAATTTCCGACCAATAAAGCCCATAGGTTACATTCGAGCAAATGCAACCGATGCCCTTATTGGTTGCATTTTTCAAGTTTTATCAATGAACTTTTATGAAACTTTTATAGTGTAATCCCAGCCTTAGACAATATATCCACCATTTTATGAAAGTAGTGGATAATGCAATATTATTAACGTCCATATAATGCCACTAATCTGGCCTTTACTTTAAATTTTAAATATTGCAGTAAAAATCTGTTATAACGAGAGTTCACAGCCACAAGGAAAATTGTCGTTTTTACGAACTTCTTGTCACAGGCAAATATCCATTTTCTTTCTTATGTCAGGTTATAAAATTGTAGAAAATTCATGCTTTCTATGCATTGGAACGTCTTTTAGATCATTCTTTTCTAATATTAATGAACGAACAGGACCCTAGTCATAAAATAGATTTTTTTTGTCTCCCAGCTGTATATTCTCTAAGACATTTGTGCATAGAATTTTGTAATATCAAAACGATTTAGTCGACCAGATGAATAATCAAAATTTTGAATTATTATATCACTGCTTATGGACATGTCTTCATTTTGCGCTAATCGAAAAATTGTTTATCTCCATTTTTCAGTCATTCGTAAACGACTTTGAATTCTGATTCCGTGGGCTCTTCACGTCACTAAAATCATCACATATCCCATGTGTGTAGTGAGGAAGCTGAAAAATAGAAAAAAGGTTAAAAAATGTTACTTTTCTGTGTTCATTTCTTGTTAGCGGTCCATTAGAATAAGTTTTAGGAGGAGCATTTGCCATAATAAGAGTAATCTTGTTTAATTAATAAAGAGAGAAAAGGAAAAAATACCATTTCGAGAATTTTTCGTTTGATGTTATAACGATTGATGCTTCCTAATTTTAAACTTGCAATAACCGAATATTTTTTGTACCTTAAACATTGGCCATTTGACAATCTTTTGCAAATCATTCGTTATAGCAAGATTTTCGTTATAATCTGTACTCATTGTATTGGACTTTTACTGTGCAACGGGGAAAAAAATTAATTGAGTTTCCAACGTTATCATATACTGTTATATTTTATCGTATATTATTTATTATTATCCATGTGATTTACTGTTTTTTATACGTAATCAATTTATTCTATATATATGTAAAATGAGAAAATCCTGAGAGTAAAAAACTGTATGTGAATAATGTAGTATGTATTGGCATGAATAACAAGATGTGGAATAATAAAAACTAAAAGATCTAGTCTGGCATGAATAAATAAATAAACAAAAAAATTGAAATATATCAAACTGGAAGAAAATAATGTATATATATATAAAAGGACGAAAAAAAACCGGTCACGTCTTCAACAGAAATGGAAAAATTTCTAAACGTAGTAGTGAAATTTCTATCATGCATTCTGCTGATGGATGTAGAAAGAAAAACAATTTGATCGATATAGTGAAGAAAATGGTGTTTTCTCCAAAGAGAAGTCCTTCTGTTATCTCCGGGCAAAGCACCAGTATGAATCTGACAACATAAATTCTGTGCAATGCCAGCGTAACTAAGGATTAAACGAACACTTCCCTATGTTTTTGTTTTACTTTCTTTATCTTTTTTACACTTTCCTATAATTCTTACATTGGTTTAAGAAATGAAATCTAATGAAGTAATTTGATCTAATCCACGTTGTGAAATTTCATGGAGTGAACTGTAAAATTAAAAACAACTTTAATATTCGAAACACAACTGCAAATAATTCTATGAAAGGAATATTTCGTTATTTAGACAGTACAATCAGCTAATGCCCATGTATCGTGGTGGTAAGATGCTCGTCTACCACGTGAAGGTTGCCGTCAGGTACCAGATTCCATCCCGGGGAAGAATATACATAAGATATTTTCTCTAATGAGCTTGAGCCGACCACCGACAGATGGTACCATCATTTCCATAGCGGTATCGTTGGTGTGTAGTGAAGTAGTACATTACGGTAGTGACGGTGGAGGCTATGAAGCAAAATTTAAAGGATTGTGTTGTATACTCATAAGTTACACTCAAATCTGTTGATGTAGGTGTCAATTATTTGAAATTTCATTCTACACGTATCGTCTACAAAACACTGTGATAAGACAAATATATATGATAGCCCTTATATTTTGATCATGTTCTTAACAATATATAGCAGAATATCTTTTAAAAATTTCGTAACATAAAATAAATACATTTTTAGAAGTTATATTTCAAACTCAAGTAAAATATTAAAAATTGCATTCTTCGTAAAACAGGTTTAACGTTTTTATTCACGGATAACTTGTGCGTAAAAACGGAACACTAGTAGACGTAACTTCGATTTTAAGCGTTATAAAACAAAACAAATCCTGTTTTGCAATCGCAGCAAACAGGGCTTTTATAAAAAATCGGCATTTTCTTCCAAAATGACATTTTCCACGTAGTCGGATACCTTAACCCATTATTTTACCTTTGTCCCTATCTATATTATCTATAATTATCATAGACATATCCATATAATATTCAATAATAATTCATATAATATTCGATAATAATTCATATAATATTCGATAATAATTCATAATTATAATTCATAATTATAATTAATAATAATAATAATAATAATAATAATAATAATAATTATTATTATTATTATTATTATTATTATTATTATTATTATTATTATTATTATTCATATGATGTTCAAAAAAAATCACAAACATATTCATACAATATTCAATTTTCACTGATGTACAGTTGAATGCAAATCTGACGAAAAAAACACGATATCAGAAGGTAAACACGTGGGAAGGAAAGACATGGAATATTCGTCTAAATATACATGCTTGAGGGATTCCACAATAAATTAATTTCATTATGATTCGGGGATTTCCCTGATCTTTTTATCAAACAATGGTTTTTAATTAAAATTAGATCTGTAATTATCAGAGCTGGAGTAATTAGAGCTGAAGTTACTTGCTTTAAGATTAACAGTATAAACGATAGATATTGCGCTGTACCGAAAATGTTACTTTTCTAACAACAGCATCACAACAATACGAAGCTGGATCATCATCTATCACAGAGAGAGTGTTTTAGTTTACTGCTATCTGAATTCGAGATTTCAAAGATTTTGTTATTCCCTTTTTCCTCTATGAAGAAGTTGCAATCATAAGAAATATGCTAAAAACATGCATATATTATATCCCTAGGGTACATATGTTATAAACACGTCAGGCAAAGGAAGGTGTGTTCCACTTGAAAAATAAAATAAAAAGTAATCATACTCGTTCTAGTTATTTTCGCAAGGTTAATTCCAAGAGTGTCTCGACATTTTTTCGAGTAGAATGAATGGATGATGATTTTGTTTCCTTAGAAAAAGTATTCAGTACAAAACACCAGAATACATAATACCGAAGGCGTGCTCCATGAAGCATTACTACATTTACTTAGCCTCTTGACTGTACCTTACGTAAAAGCATGATCGTTTTGGATACGTGCCTCATGAAGTGACAGATCTGACGCTTGCGTGCAAACTGCTCTTGATTTTTTGATTACTTCATTCTCTTTACATTGGTAACGGATCTTACTGCAGGAAGTACATTTTTTTGAATAAAAGAATAATTTTTCCCTCAGTTTTATTTTTTTAACATACAGAATTCCGGACACAAAAATGAGTTCCTAGTTTAGAAATTCTCATTATATGATACCAAGTTGCATAATGTTCATTAATCAAGTAGTTCTATGTTTTTTATTGTTTAATGCAGCATAAGGCTGTCTTTCAGGTCTATTAAAACTTTCAGTAAAAAAACGTGTTTATAATCAGTAATTGTTTGTTTTTTATAGTGAATAGTTTTATGATAACCAGTAAAACTGCAGTGCATTTTCGGTTTAAAGCATTCAGAATCACTACGAAAAGTTTGTTTTGTCCATCCATGTAAAAAACAGATAATTCTTAGAATCAGAAGCCGGGTTTCTGAGTAAATAGTTATAGTTTAGAAAGAATGATGAATAAGTGATATACTGAAGTTTCCCTTCTCTATTTACTCTTATTTATTTTTCATTTCTTCTATTACAATAGTTTCTTTCAACGACTGTCTAAATAATAGATGATGCAGAATTGAAGGAGGGTTCGCGAATAAAAGTAATGGAAAACTAAAGGTTTCGAAATTTCAACAGTCAATATCTGAAGTAGAAGAAGCATCTTTCTACTTCATCGAAAAACATGAAAACAACGATGGACTTTTTTCTTTCTAAACTTACTTTATACTACTTTTCTCACGTATTTGACCACCACTGTCTACGTCTACTCATGAATAAATGATATGTACATTTTCACATCAGTGAATGGTTTTGTAAAATCGATACGATAAAGACTGAAGTAAATACACAGTCATCTTCCTATTCGACGTCATTCGAGAGCGTTGATGGAATAATTTATATTCCACTTCAAGTCATTTTAATACAGCTCTCTTGAGGGAAAATTATATTTGATCCCAGTTCTGAAATATGTGGTTCGAGGCATGATTTGAACTCCATTGATGAGTAATTTAAGCAATTGATGTCATATTGGAAACGCCTACGTCTGACGCAACTCATTATATCTTGGCCGGCGTATCTTTTGTATTCCTCTCATTTTCTTCTGGTGGGATTTTCACTCAAATTCTATGTATATATATATAAACTAGGAGGCAAAGCCCCCCTGACACCTACGGCATCCAACCGCCCACCAACTCCCCCAATGGAGCTAACTACTCGTCACATTTTCTTTTATGAAGCAAAATATTCCTCAGGCACTGCGAATGCCTGCAAAATAGTCATTCAATTGCCAGTTTCCCACTCTGATTTCGATAAGCAATGCACTGCCATCATAAATACAACAGAATACTCGATGCACCGCAAAACATACGTGATACACCACGATAGGAAATGAGCACAATAAGTAATGCACCACTATATGCAATGCACCACCATATCAGCAATGCAGCAAATTAAGTAGTGATGCACTATATACGGTGTATCACAACACGCAAAGCACCACCATCGGCAATAAAACACAATACTCAATCCACCACCATCGGTAATGCAGCAATAAGCAATGCACCAACATCAGCAATACTGCAAAATAAGTAGTGTAGCATGACAAGTAATGCACCACAATCCGCAATACAGCACAATACGCGGTGCATCGCAATAGGCAAAGTATCATAATATGCACCACAATACGCAATACAGCACAATACGCGGTGCATCGCAATAGGCAAAGTATCATAATATGCACCACAATACACCGCTTTAACTGCATTACAATAATCAATAGAGCATAATATGCACCACAATACACCGCAAGAACTGCATTACAATAACCAATACAGCATAATATGCAATGCACCAGAGTACGCAATGTATCGCATTAAACAAAACACAATAATACGCAATGCACCACAATACCCAATAAGCACTGCGTTGCAATAAGCAATACAGCACGTGATGCACTAAAATACGCAATGCATTACAATCAGTAATACACCACCATTTGTAGTGCACCACAATAAGCAATACAGTATAATATGCAATCCACCACAATACGCAAACGCGATGTATCACATCAAGCAAATCACAATAATACGCAATGCACCACAACACGCAATAAGAACTGCATTACAATAAGCAATACATCACGTTATGCACTACAGTACGTAATACATAACAGTACAAATCAACAACCAGCAAAATCAGCAATGCACTGCAATCAGCGAAGCATCACAATAAGCAATTTACCACAATACGCAATACAGACTGCATTATAATAAGCAATACAGCATGCGATGCACTAAAATCAGCATTGTATTTGCAGTGAATTACAATAAGTAATACAGCAGAATAGCAATACCCACTGCATTAGATTAAGCAATACATCATACGATGCACTACAATACGCAATGCATTACAATGAGCAATACAGCACAATACGCAATGCATTACAATAAGCAATACATCACAATACGCAATGCATTACAATAAGCAATACATCACAATACGCAATGCTTTACAATAAGCAATACATCACAATACGCAATGCATTACAATAAGCAATACATCACAATACGCAATGCATTACAATACGGAATAAGCAATACCGCATGCAATGCACTACAATACGTGATGCATAACAATACGCAATGCAACACAATCAGATGTAAGAAAAAAATATATGAAACCCCGGCTAACACAAGTTATTAACCTTCCGTAAGGAGCAATATGTTAATCGCTGAGTCAGGGCGCAATGTGCTTTATGGGCAGAAATTTAAAAAAAAAAAACATAATAAGGGGCCATTCAAGTATTACGTAAGCAGATTTTCAGCCATTTTTGAGCCCCCCCCCCCTGTCAGCAAAACACTGAC
Source organism: Pholcus phalangioides (assembly GCF_987345545.1). Classification (NCBI taxonomy): domain Eukaryota; kingdom Metazoa; phylum Arthropoda; class Arachnida; order Araneae; family Pholcidae; genus Pholcus; species Pholcus phalangioides. The sequence goes on along the minus strand of NW_028301600.1, from coordinate 36,148,532 downwards.
CCCTCTCCCCCCAGTCAGCAAAATTTCGTCAGCAGCTTAGAATATTTCATATCTTCAGAAAGGAGTGGTTGATGACGTAAGCAACCTTCAAACTCCCCTCCCCCCCCCGTCATCAAAAGGCAGCAAATCCGAACCCCCCCCTCGATGCTGACGTAATACTTGAATGACCCCTAAGCATCTAATCAAGTTATTTTATGCAACTGGCCAAGTGATGAACATCTATATTGGGAGTGTCAATAGAAGAAAAAAACAAGTTTATGCAAAAAACCATGCATTTGACATAAAACTGGTCAAACAAATTCCAGGCATAAACCAGTGGCCACCATAGCTGAGTAGTTAGGGCGCTGATCTTGTAAACCAGTGGTAGTTTGAATCCTCATTGGTGGCTTGCGCATTAACGCGGTCGAATTCTCAGGGAACCGGGTTCAAATCTAACCCTGGGAAGCTGAATTTACTTTTCCCGATCGAGAGAACGACGCTTTTCCCGTGGTACAGAACCTGGGCAATTCTGGGCGGAAATTCTTGAAATAAGCACGTTTTCTTCTCCCTTTCTTTAAAAGTTACACATAAAACGGATCGAAAAGCGTGGCATTTTGTTTAATCTCTTCACCCCATTCATAGGTGTTTGCAAACAGGGCATGCCAGTACATCCCCCATAGATAAGAGGACCACATGTTGCATCTTGTGTTCTTGTTATCTGTACACACACAGGAGGTGGAAACACACATTATATTATCTGTGGGGTAGGTGGGGCACGACCCTTGCTTTTGACATGGTTGTTATTTCCGTTGACAAAAATTAATTTCCCCCTTTCCTTTCTCGGAATCTTCTAAAACTGGACACAGGAGAAACGGATCTTAATTATTTTCTATCCCTTAAATGTTATCGGGAATTTTTGTAGTGTAACGACGCAGAAACTGCGGCATTCCATAACGTACAAAATGTTGTTATAAATCAACACTGTATATGCCTGACCAGCTAACTCTAGATGCATATTTCAGTAAAAGTATTTCAAAATAAAAGGAAAAAGAAAGGCAAATTATCTCGATGACACATAAGTTCGATTCCCCGCAAGGACAGTTGAGGTTTCTTTCTTTTGTAAATTCATCTTCGCATCAACCAGCTGTTAAAAACCTTCATATGGGAAGCAGAAAGTGACATCATCCTTGGACTTCTAGACTCTTCGAAAACTAGTCCACTATCTTAGCAACTAGATTTCGAGGAACTCCACCAAGACGTCCATGATACAATATCTTGTCGGAATTGCAAATATCATGAGGATACCGTAATATTTTTTTACGTTTAATCTTCATAAAATGCGATATAAGATCAAATTATTGTACAATTCCAACACGCGTTATATCTCTGCATAATTAAACGTATCTAAATTAAATACGAATAATCAAGTAATATATATTTCCAACAGCTAGCGTTAACTCCAGTAAATAAAAATATGGTATAAAAATATTACGTGACTTTTGGCACCGTATGTAACTCATAAAAATAAATAATTCGAAAAAATTATAATGAGAGCTTTTTTTTCTCAGGTATTCAGAAATCCAATGAAACAACACTATTGGCTTAGTTAAGGTAAGAAGAAAAAAAAAATAGAATCGAAAAGATTGTTCAAGTAAAAACCTGAGAACGAATTAAATGGAATAACTGAACTTCGTAGATATACATCTAGAGCTTTTTCTCTTCCATTCCCAGGAATAACGTGCTCTGAGCGTTGGACTTTGATTTTCTTTTCTTGCCTCGGAAATTTCTCAGCGTAATCAGCGTTAGAATTGCTTCACTGAACTTGAAGAAGTTCGTCGAGTTCATTTTCTCTGTGAAAGTCATCTTCATCTCAACGCGTTCAATATGCTAATAAATGGAAATGGATATATTTCGAGATCAAAAACGTTTAATGTATTCTTGTAACCACTATCTTCGCTTTGATATCGAATAAAACTTAGAAAAGTTAAAGTACCGTGATGAGATGAAGAAAGTAGAAAGCCATCACTTTTAGCTCGGGAATTTTTATACGCATTATTTTTGCTTTTCAAAATATCCCTCAATTATATATATATATATTTTTGCCATGACTGTAATATACACATAAAAAAAAGTAGGAATTTCTGTTTTTTAGCGTTTAAGCAATTTAACACATTGGCATTTTGATTTTTTTCGTACATGAGCTTATCGAAATTACCATTCATTCAACATAATTCACATTATCTGCAAGTTGATTTCCATAAGCATGTTTAAGCAACATTTTAGACAATGTTCGCAAGCTCAAAACGTTCACATGCTTATGAAATGCTTGCGAAAATTTAAGCACAAAAAATGTTGTGTATGGTTTTAATAAATTGATTGTCAGTTTTTACATGAACGTAACGAAAGCATATTTTCATATATTGGTCCCGTGCTACTGTGAACTAATCACCAATTAATTTAGTAGTATTTCACTATTTTTTGTCCCTGTTTTTTTTTCAGAGATTGCAAAGTGACCAACTTTAAGGCGGAAATGTGATCTCCTATTTAAAAATGCCTCTTCACAGAGAGCAGAATCAGGCCAACAACATTTAAAATTCCCTCATAACAACCTGCTGAGCTGAGTTGTTTTACACTAATTCGGAAGGTAGATCACAGCACTTTTTAAACACAAAGCAAACATTCCTCAGAAACAAACTTCACGCTAGCTACAGAACACGTACACGCCGCATGCTATTACTTCTTTACCGCACACCAACACCGGTCGTATCGTCATACGGCAATTTTCTACCGATGGAGTTTGGTGGGGGAATGAAGGTGTCATCTATCGGTGGTCGCCCAGGCTCGGCAGGTAAAGAACTTGTTTTCTATGTTCTTCTTCGTTTGAACGGTAACCTTCACGGTGGAAGACGAGCTTCTTACCACTACACTACTATTGTACATACGTGGCACATTCTGACATGGCCCAATTCGTTAGAGGTACTTTAGATGAATATTTTCTAGATGCATGTGCAGATTTAAAAAGTAGAAGTTTTGAATGGAAACATAAGTATTATTCACTGTGGCCATATGTTAATTTGCGTGAGCTTCTATTTTGAGTAAAATCATTGTTTTATAATTAGGCTCAATACGTAATAAAAATTGTATTTAAAAAATTCTGGACGTATTCCATACATATAATAAATATTTTGTCTTATGAAGTTCGACTATTTCATTTCTCCTTAGAAAACAGTAACTTCCAAGGAGTTTTAAGGAATCACTGATCTACAGGAGGAGGACAACTCATCTTTTTGATGCCACGCCAATAGTGAGGAGAAATGAAGACCTACTCACAGGAAAAAGAAAGTAAAAACGTCTTAAAAGTAGAACCCCCCTGTGTTTATTTCACGTATCCATTGTTTATGAAGAAAATATCTCACCTGATAATTAGTGAGTGACCAGTTTTGGAAGTTTTGCGCAGTGCTTAAGAATCCCTACTTTGGTACAGTCAATCTATTTTTTCTCCTTTCTTACTCTTGAAAGCAAGATTCAGTTTATAACTTTCAAGAATGAGCTAGCTATATTCCCGATTGCCTGTTTTTTTTTATCAAAAATTGAATAGCATCTAAAGGGTTAAGCGCGAGTATCATATGATTACCATTCACAAAAGATTCTTCGAAAATATCTCTCTATTTTATTTTTACAGTATCTAATCATAACTTATCTATAATATTGTGCTTTTAGTAGTTTTGCGATATTGGCATCGTGAGTATTTCTTATTCGAGTCATTGATTCGTGACAGTGTCTTTCGTAGAGATTGTTATGTCCGTCTCCTGTCATAGTTGCTAATTGAAACAATAGTTCTGTACTCTAAATGAGTACTTGAACCAAGATTTGATGCCGTTCGACGCTTACTCCTGTTACCATCGATCGCAATGTCTCTTCCATAAAACTCCACTTAGCAGACGGTCGACAGCTGCACCAGGACCGGAACCATCTGTTTTTCTCTCGAAGCCATAAGCCTCGCTTATATTCCGTTCTGTCTCTCTCTCTTTGAGGAACTGGTTAGTTTTTTTTTTCTTCTTCAGACCCTAATTGCCCTCTTTGCATTCAGAATTACAGATTCAGCGCTTCTGTCGGACTTTGATGACTTCGCTTACAGAGGAGATCACATACTCTTCCATTTGCCATCCTTCCCATCCATTTATCTAAGTGCTCAATCGTTTCCACTCAAGCTCCATCTCATCTACCCTACGTCGTTTTTTTTTTGTCTATTCTCTTCCAACCTTGGTACTTTTTCTTCTATTTATCGCTTCTTATCAGCTGACTATTTCCTAGAAATCTCTATGGTCTTTCGTTTAGTGATGATACAGTAACTTTTAGGATAACCATTAGACATATTTCAACTCTAATCTTATTACAGGGAAAAATTGAAGCCCGTTTCCGCTCAAATAATTCGTGGACCATTGCTCATAGAAACATACTTTCAATTAGAAAAAGTATTCAAATAACCTGACAATTTTAGATATATCATTTATTTTACTGGGGACCGTTTATGTACCAAAATACGAAGTGTTAATTTTTTATACGTCCTTTCCCGTTCCGTAACTTCCAATTTGCTGCTCTGTATTTCTTGAGCCCAACAAAAAACGTCCATGTCTCTAAATGCAACATCAGCTGAGATATCTGATTTGCCGCTGTGGTGGTCGAGTGGTTATAGTGCCGGACTCGTGATGCGAGGATCCGGGTTCGAACCCCACAGTGGTGGTCGGCTGAAGTTGGTTTTCTGTGGTTCCCAACTTCAAGGCGCAAATGCGAGCCGATCTCCCCGTTAAAAAGTCTCGCCACAGAGAGCAACAGTCCTACAACGGTAAATCATTCAACCATAACACTTCACTCATAGTTAGTAAAACTGGGGGCAGATGACAACACTACACATAACAAGCATTATACAGAAACAAACTTTACGTCAGGTTGCACTACACGTACACGCACATTCTCGCATGTACCGATTCGTTGGGGGGTTCGTTGGGGGGTTCCGCGGGGGGGGTGCATGTGTGGTGTAGCAGTAGTAGGTAGGGCCTCCAAAAAATGGCTCGGGGATCCATGATGTTCTTAAGTCAGCCACCTCGTTGGGCAATTTTCCTGTTGTGGCGTTGTATTTGTATTTGTATATTAGATAATTTAAATTCAAAAATCGCTGGAAAGAAGAAAAGAACAGCATATACCAATGGACACCCTGGTTATATGCCCTTCTTTCCCTCATTTTTTACGATTTTCGAATCCAAATACTTCGGCTAAACTAGCGCGCCGATCTTGTTACGCACCACCTCTACAGCGGTTCTAATCCATTCTGCAGCACACAAACTTTCTTTGTGCTCGTTGAGAAAAACAGATTCCTCGTGGGTCCAGCCGAAGCCTTCTAGATAGGCAAGCCGTTATGTATCACTCCGCCGAGGCTGTGGCGTGACAGTCCGTGGCTGTTGTGTATTTCCACGTGTATTTCTCTCGTCATTTTTCATTTTACTATTTATCTGTTGTTGTTTTCTGATTTGTTATAACACATTAGCCGGGGAAATTTCGTTTGAATAATTGTAAAAGGAGCCGAGAACTTCTCTAATCATCTGATGACGATGGCTTTCTAAAACAAAAGGGAAAGTAAAGTTATTTTTACATAATTCAGTCAATGTCTGAAATATTTATTTCTTCTGACTTTATTTTGTGTAATATATTTGTGAGTAGGTAAGTTCACTGCTTTCGTGTTAAAATTTCATTTTCTTATGTACTGAGAGTAGTTTTTTTTCTGCACTTGTTTAATCATGAAAGCACATTTTTCACAGAGAATAAATATATGTATTTTAATATTGAGTAAATAAAAACTCTCGGGTGTATAATTAATTGAAAACACAAATATTAATGTGCTAAGGGAAGTAAAATTTAATGAAGACAGACTACTTTTTAAATAAATAATAAAATATCCTGCAGATTTAACACTTGTATTTCAAAAACTTTAAATTTAAATGGGTGTCACCCTCCTGTGTTAGCAATTCTTAACGCACACACAATTTAGAATATTTTATAATTCAATAATACCGTTGCCTATATGTGTTGTATGTTATAAATACCATATTTGTAACAGTTTACTTGTTTTTGTAGGTGTCTGGGTGCTGCTGTGTTCTCAGCTGTAGATCAAACTGCAAGGAAAAGCGAAAGACCAGATAAAACCCTCATCATACTGGGGAAAGAAATCCAATTTCACCACCCGATGTGATAATCCTTGCTTATCCTTGCTGAATAACCGTCATGCTTAACAACAAAGTTACCAATTAAAAGGCAATCGCCAGAGGAAAGAAATGATGAAATCGATGGCAAACAAGAAAAACAGTTCGAAGAGTCACTGTCTTGAACGGTAATTGTATGACAATTATCTTGTACCTAAGTCTTATTCAGAGTGGCTCCTAAGACCCAAGGTGTGCCTGTGCTTCATGTCAAAATAAGTAAAACCTTATCTTTTCTGCATGAATAGTTAGAACTGAGTTTTACAATGCTGTTCGCTATTCTCTACAAATGTTGTTAGACTCCAATACTTTATTTCAACAATCCAGCTGCATATGTAACAATCCAGCTGATTTAATGTGATGGGATAAACTTGTTGAGTGATTTCATGAAAGTTGTTGTTGTTGAAGATTACTAAATCATGAATGTATCTGAGAAACAAGTACTCCTAGCACAATGAATCTTTAAAAAAAAACCAATCACAAGAATAATCAAGCTGATTTTCTTGACTTAAAAATAAACATTGCTAACAATATGATCTTAACTGATATCCACGACAAAAGGAAATACTTTAATTTCAAAGTCAATTTTCTAACCAATCACAATTCAAATACCAGCAAAAGTTTTCAAAAATATTGTATTTACTCAAATTTCTCGCATTAAACATATCTGTAATAATGCCAATGATTTTCAAAATGCATTAATTAATCTCAAAATAATATTAGTATGCAACAGGTTTCCTCCTTTCACCTTGGACTTACTTCCTCCTCACACCAATAATTATAGCTGTTCATTTTAAATTTGACCGGCATAGCTAGGTCTTGCACATGGTATGTACTTGGACCTCCTGTATCTATTTTTATATATTGACTACAACTTTGCTTTTATTTTCAACTTGACAAAAACATTCCTTTTGGCTATTTACTTTTGATTTTTCTATATTTTTTAATTCAATGGTACTTCAGCAGAACGTCGGGATTGAGCATCTATTTAGCCTTTGGAGACCAAGGGATGATCTCAGAAACGTTCTTTCTGAAACCAATGTAAGGGTGTTCCGCAACAGATAAGAGGCCTAGACATTGGCAACGACTTTTTTTTCATTTTTCAGTTCTTCAATTAATTTCATTCTAAAATTTTCAATGTTCATATATATTTCTTTCAATTTCCAGTTGTTCACATAATTTATTTGTTTGTTTTCAGTTTTTCATATATAAACAATGAAACTTTAACAATATATAAACACACAAAAACACACACACACAAATAAACTCAACTCAGAAACTGTATATGTGTGTTTTTGAAACACTTTCTACACATTGAAGATTTTGATCAACAAATACTTAGACGTACAATACATTTACAGCTTTCTATTCTATTTGCAGACGTGGTTTTTAACCAAGAAAAGTGAATTCCGTTCTAGAAATAAACATTACTCAAATAAAAAAAACCAACCTTTTGTGAATCCGCCTCGAGTTTTTCCCGAGTAAGAAAAAAAATGAAATAAAAATAGAACATTCGAAGCTAAGCAAAATGTTCCCCAAGTTTATTTGAACTAGCCCACCATTTATTTAGTACTCGGTGGTGGCTTATCACAGTCAGTGGTACCCGTCCTACTCTACTCTTCACTCCATTATATACTGTATATATACTTGGTTTTTTTTCTCCTTTTATTCATTTTTTTTCTCCTACTACATTTTCAGATATCTACAGTCGTCAGTAAGAAAGCAAAATTTATGTATGTATGTATACTTCACAACAAATTCAAGTCCCACAAACAATGTTTACGACAGAAAAAGCCATCAATCAAAAGACTCAAGAGCAAAAATGCCAAAAAAAGATCCAAAAAAGGAAAGATACTCAAGCATCTTTGTCATTTTCTTTTGGCCTCCCTCGGGCTGTCTGTTTCAGTATTCGCTTTCCCTTTATTTCTTCTTATTTTTCCCAAAAAAAAATTTTATTTAATAATATTATATTTTTATTTGTGACACTTTTTCGACAGTATAAGGAAACGTCGTCTAACTTTTACCCAGAATATGACCGCGGGAGAAACTCTATGATTATTAAGACACGTTATACGAGAGAATGAGTAAAACGCCCAACACAACAGAATTACGATCGTAATTACTAATAATTGAATTCGTGTTAGTTCAAGAACTCTGCTTGTCCTAATAACTTATTTATGTTTGTCATTAAACTTAACTTGAATTCTTCGGTCGTTTTCACAAAACAATATCTGCTCGATGACTTCTTGAGCTTATTTGATTAGTTGTTCGAAGTGCCTCAAAGATACGTGGATAATATAATGCAAAATTATGTGTTGGTACTAGGATTTTCGACTTGAAATGGATGTTAGTTACCTTCGTGAATGTTATCCGAACTATATGACGAGGAGATATACAGTTAAATTCGGGAGCAATGGCATTGAATATTCGAAAAGTCTTGTCGTTTTTTCTAAGGTGTCGTTGCAACCGAAGTCAACGTTTGCAAAGCTTCAAGTATGGCAGATACGTATAAATCAGAGATGCAATCAAACTCATTTCGTGAAGCTATTCCATCATTTCCATATTAAAATGACAATATTTTAACAAGAAAAATATAGGAAATTGGGATCATGAATAAAAGAACTCACCGATTAGCGCCAGAAATGATACGAATTGTCATCGAAGTTGTCAGTTATCGCATACAAATTCTGGGTTCAGATGGTAAAATGCAATAAGTCCCTCTTCAAAATTTCACGAGGGTAAATTTGTAAACAATATTTTCCACATGCTGTGGCTTTTTGACTTCTTGCAATTTGCCTCCAAAATAAACTCGTAAACCGAATCATTTTCTCATAAACCGAAAAAGATGGACGAACTTTTGTAACCTTCCAAAATTTTGACGATGGAGACACCAGAATGCGAACAACTCAATTTTTTAGTAAAAGTGACCTGTGGCATTCTGCCATGTGACCACAAAATTATCCTGGTGGAAAGTAAAGTGCTACAACAAATCTGCAGTGAATTAAAATGCATTTCACGAAGAAAACAATTGCGCATGACACATATTTATATTTATGTCATGTTCATTATATATAATGATTAAAAACTACGAAAATAGAGTATATTGGAACAATTTCATTGTTAGCCTACAAAATACTTTGTAACAGCCAGATTATGGTATTTTTCCTGCACCTATACTTCCCTTTATTTCTTAGCTCCTTTTTAAAAAAAATCTCTGCATTTCAAACTTATATTCAGTCCTTAATAGTGTATCAATCGGTATGTGAAGAAGTGTTTGACAATACGCACCATGATTTTGATTCACGGATCAAAATTAGATTGTACTCGTCCAAATTTCGTTGAGTGAAAATATTCTTTCAAATTTTAGGGTTTTTTCAACTTTTTAGGGTTTTGTCAAACTGATAAAAAAATACCCCCTTTTTACAAAAATACACCTTAAAATTTAGGAGAGGAGTGAAATTATTTTTCGAAATGTATTATCGAACGCATGAAAGTAAATTTTAACTTTGCATTATGAGTAAAGAAAGTTAGTGGCTTTGACCATTGAAAAGAAAAAAGAAGTTATTGATTAATTCAATTGACACATTACTGCATATAAATGCCTTATTGTGAGATGTTGTCTTTAATGAAAGAGATATTTCGCACACAGTTATTTTCTAAAACACCCATTAAAAGCGTTAAGGCTTATAAGAATACTTTTTTTTTTGTCATATTCTACTAAAGCTTTTTAATGATGCTGTAAAATATTTCTTCGACCTATATATCTTTGACACCTCTCTAACTTGGACAGATTTTAATGGAACCGTAGGTGTCCAACTTAGACAGATTTTACTGTATTATCAGAAAGCCCACTGCCCATTCTCCCATGCCCCATTTAAACGTGAATATGTGTAAGTGCCTGAGAGATAGAAAAACTGGCACTGTGTCCTGCATATTAACTTTGACGGATGGTGTTAGATACGGATGTTTTTGTTTCAGACGAACGCAGCGGTCTGAATATAATGTCACTCTCCTCTATTCATACGAAGGTCTCAATTCATCTTCGCATCGGCCAGTTGAAGCCTTCGAACGCAACTATGTATGAGAGAAACTGAGAAAAATTAGAGAAGTTTATTTCAAATACAAATTCAAAGGCCACAACAGACAAAATGACCAACGAGGTGGCTGAAAAAAGATGACCAATAAAAATTTGGATGTCGAATATATATCTAAGCTATATCACAAATACAACAACAAATATGTTTATCGTATTTCTTTTTAAACGTGCCAATTGTGTTAGAATTCACGATCCCCGGAGGTAAGCTATTCCACTTATCCACAATCCTATTAGAAAAAAACTCTCTGCTACACCACAACCTAGAATTTTACCTTTCCAATCGATACTGGAGTCCCCTAGTCGAAGCCGTTGGTTGACGTGGTATAAATAACTCATGTTCTATTCTATCCATCCCGTTGAAAATTTTAAACACTTCAATCATATTCCTCCAACACCTGCGCTCTTCCACTGTAAACATTTTCAAAAAATCAAGTCTCTGTTCATCGCTTTCTCCTTATAACATATCTTGCAGTGGACTGCATTGACTGCTGTGGTGGTCGAATGGTCATAGCAGCGGACTCGCATCATGAGGACCCTCGTTGAAACCTAGCCGTCACTACAGTGGTTGTCGGCTGGAGTTGGTTTTCTGTGGTTCCCAACTTCGAGGAGCGAATTAGACGGAAAAGCTTCGCCGCACAGAGCAACAGGTCTACAACGGTACATTTCTGTAGTCAGATGGCGAAATGTCACAAGTCACTTTCCCAAAAATTTGAGTTGTTCGCATTCTGGTGTCCCGTTCGTTTTTCGAAGGTGACAAATTTCATCCATCTCTTTCGGTTTATGAGGAACCATCGGAGGCTAATTACAATAATTCAAAAAGGTACAATATCACATTTTTACAAAATAATGTTTACAGATTTGCCCTCGTGAAATTTTTAAAAAGTAACTTGTTACATTTTGCCATCTGAGCACAGATTTATTCAATCATTGCACTTCACTCATAGTTAGAAAAATTGATGTGATTTTGGAACGGAGAAAAACGGGAATGTTCCGTAAACGGACCATAGCAATAAGTAAGTAGCAACGTCAAAAACATATAGTAAATCTTTTTTTACCCTTTCAAGCATCAATAGAGCAACAAACATGCCTTAATGTGCTGAGCTCTAATTATAGGAATTTCTTATTAAAATGTCATAAAAACAGAAGCAAAAACGTCGTTATATGCAAGGTTGAGTTTTCATCGACGTTATAAACAAGGATCATCAACGTTTTTCTCTATGGCAATCAGCTGGACCATAAATTAGTGACGTCAAAACTGAGCTATCATTGCTGCCGAAGCACGTATAGCCAAGTTTGTCTGTATGCTGTAACATACCATATCTTATCCAGCTTTATGCATAGATTAGAAAAAGAATTATGAAAAATATGGCACGAAACAGTAAATAATTTGAAAATACATTTGCTTTGATTCATAGGAATGCCATAAACAATGAAAAAAATTAAAAGCCTTGTCAGTTTAAAGCCTACCTAAAATGTCTGCTTCAACTAGCCACCACCTGGATTTGAAATTGGACGTGTCAAAATCAGGATCGGAAATCATTCTACTGGAAACGGCTATGTATAACACATAATTTTTATTACCAGGTTATATTTTTTATTTTCACACTATCAGATAAAGCTGAACATTCATAATAATTTCGCTTTTGTTATAATCATGAAAATCTACATAAATAAATCTTTTATGTGCCTGGTATTTTCACGAGCATTTGATCGACAAATATTAGTATTAATATATTGAATTTAGTAATAGCATAAAAATATGAATTTTCTAACATATTTGATTCGAAAAAAAAAATCAAAAGGGAAATTTCAAAATATATATTAATTCTTTACCAGTTAATTAATTGCACTTAAGGCATTTTGTGGTTTTTCCCAATTTTTACAAAACATAAATAAAGTATGTATATGTATAAAAATATGTATGGAATTGAATAATTTTTCTATGAAATTTTAATCAAATAAGAATAAAAATTCAATCGGATTATGGCGTCTTAGATATGTTATTAGGCACGAACTATAATAAAATGGTAATATTATTCGATTTTATTTTTATACATATTTTTTATTAAATAATTAATAACTCCATCTTTACTCTGAATTGAGTTAATAAACAATTACATAGACATATTAGTTGTCAAAATATAGACAGATAGATTCTAAAATCTAGTTACTTATGTCAGATTAAAACATATAAGTACGTTTGATTACTGAAAAAATATATAATTAGAGTGCATTTGTTATCCGACTAAAACCTTCTAATTACCAACTAATTTGCCATTCAAGTATTATGCAAAAACTATTGTAATTAAGGTTTTGAGGGAGAAAGACGCAATTAAAATTCTTAGCAATGTTTCCCTAATCAATAGGAATAATCAATATTCCGCTAATCACGAATTTATTTGTTCAGTAGGTGTATCATTATGCAAACTAATTTTTTTGTTGATTGTTCTTACGAACAAACTTCTTATTCTTTTAAAATTTAAACTTTTGTTACCGTAAGTGTTTAGTCACGTGTTTTTGTATAGGATTACATCTAGACTTAATACCCTACGAACAGAAGATTTTAATTTAATAATAAAATTAATTACTTATAAAATGAAAGGAGATATAAGCATGATGATGATTATATGTTAAACACCATTGGTCAAGAGGAAATTTCAATTTCAATAGTTGCGGCTGCATAATATATTCTTTGTGCATTTCATATTTTATACATAACATATAGAATTAATGTTTTATTCCAGAATTCAATATCACGGAGTAAGAAAACTTATAAATTTCCTTGCAGATGTTTCCGTACCTTATGGTTTTCATTTACTATTATAAATATTAATTTACGTCTTAGAAATCAATATCCTATTCCATTCTGTATTAAAAACAGAAATATTAATGGCTTGTCTTATACGCTCACGTTCTTTGGTGAGCAACACCAGGGAAAAAAAACCGAACTTTCTAATACGGTAGTTTGTCATCGCGCTGAGTCATGGAATCATTCTCAAGGACTCTCAGAGATTTCGGCCTCGGGTGAGTCATTATTCACTTTTATAAGTGACCATTACAATTAAACATTACGACATTTCTGGCAGTCAGAATGAAAATGAGTAAGGATGATTATATATGAATAGCGCCATATATATATAACCAGTATTTCGAACCCCGAGAAAATAATCATTAGTGATCTTTCTTATGAAACATTTATCTTCGTGCATAAGAAATCGTGATTCGTGAGAAATTATTTTTATTGCATCAGTATGAAAAATATCAAACAATTAATCGTGAATACATCTTTTTAGCGTACGCATTTATGATCATAATTATTACGTGAGACATATTGTAAGAAAACAACATTTACAACGCAATGCAACAGATATGTTGAATATTCCATATCCTTTTCAGACCCTGCATGCACAAATGTGTGGGTTGCTTTTTCTCACTGTAGAATTTGTCGTTTGAGTTAAGCCATGACTTATGAGATTGTGTAAGTTTTGAGTTAGAAGTATGGTGAGATTATGAACTTTGGAGACGTTCATCAGACAACAGCTCTTAAAGTTGAACTTGCTCTTTTGTGCCTCCGGGAAGAGTGTGATTTATTACATAAAATTTAGTAATAAAATCTTTGCAAAAAATTATGTGAATGTGGATATATTATATCCTGCATCATTTTCGCTGAAAAAATTTAACTAAGGGAATTTTTTTGAAAAAAACCATTTTCTGAAATTTATGATTTTAATGTATTTTTTTAGTATCAAAAATGCAATGACATCTTGAAAATTAAAAAGAAAAATGAATGTTCGTGTCTGAAAGAGATAACTTACTATAAAATGACACTTTTTGGAATTAGGTGAATCCTGAAAATCATCTCTGTGAATTCCACCCCGCATTAGTGTTTCTGAAATTATTTCAATATTTTTCAATAAATTCACGCATAATAATTCAAATTCGATTCTTGAATCTGTATCATGTAAAAAAATTATCTTGAAATGCAAATTAATTCATATTCGTGATCTTCCAATGAGATGAGCTCTTGGTAATACTGATGTTATGATCAACGTTTCGAACACACATCTCTACAGTAAAATAACGCACACATTATAGTCTCGTTATCCGAACTATGATATCAGACTACCTATACCATTTATATGCAGTTAAATTATGATTTACTGTTGATTCGCATGGAAAGTGGAATGTGCATTAGCTTCGAAATGTCGTGAATAGTTTGCAAGTTTTGATATACTCGTGATCATCCTCCGATATCAATATCATATATATGTATGGAGCATTACACTCCTTTAGAGAATACTTGTTTTAATAATAAAACCTAAAATATATGCTAACATCTCTTCGAATACATACGATATTTACTTGGATTTTAATTATTGGATACATTTATGCTGGAGTCGTGATCAGCTGTAATTATTAACTTATCCAACATTGTATTATTAATGGGATAAAAATACTTTAAAGACAATGCAAACTGTTAAAATGATTAATTATTCCCTTTGTTCTCAGTGTCTCTAATTACGAAATCACAAACCTTTTGTCTTCAAATGAACGATGTCTATGGATTAACTCTGCTTTTAGGGCTTTTGTTGGTAAATGTCGTAGTGAAAATGCTATGCGGATTATAGAATTTTAAAGGACTTTAATTCTCTTTATTTAATTGTTTTTTATTCACTCCATGTCTTTAAAAACCCTATTTAAGGCAATAAATAATTTCCTAGTTTCCAACATCAAGAAAGAAAACAGTTGATGTTTAATAATCCTTAGCTTTATTTTGTTAGCGAGATTCTTAAACTATTCATGATCTATATACAATTCATTCCTTTTTGGGAAAGAATCATATAAAGTGAGAAGAAAGTTTTATAAGACTTTCTATAAAACCAGGCAATTTTCCCTATTATCCGTTCAAGTGATTCACGATTAAATTTAAAACGAAATAAATGTTTTAACTTTCAATAAAACTACGCGTGTTAATTGCAGAAATTGCTTGTGAATGTTTTGTATGAGTTGAATGTTTTGTCGTGTCTGTCTCTTGACACTAGAACGACGGATAGCGGTTATTTTGACCGGAATAGGAAAAAATCAACATAAATTATTTGTCTTTACCGAAAATTCTCAAAACAGTATCTAATTAGTATCTTTGACTTATATTTGTTTAGAATTTCGGACAAAAGACTAATCCCGTGTTTTGTTACTTTAACCCTATATAAAAACTATGTTCCATTTATGGAACATTGGCCTTTAAACGGTTAAGCTGCAGGAATAGCCGGAGAAAACCTGCTATGAGAGCGGAAAAAAAATCCCCTTTTTTAATTGACATTTGTGAAAGAGATAGATGAAAATCAAACTAAGACGTGAGTACAATCGAAAAAAGGTGTGTTTAAACAGAGAAACTGGATGTGAACCCACAATCACTGACAGGGGTAAGCAAGCACTCTACCGTTCCTCAACAATATGCAACCGTAAAATAGAGGAAAATAGATTAAAATATATATATATATATATACACACACATACATATATACATATATATATACATATATACATACATATATATATATATATATATATATATATATATATATATATATATATATATATATATATATATATATATATATATATATATATATATATATATATATATATATATATATATATATATATATATATATATATATATGGACAAAAAGTCCGTAGAAACTACAAAAATTCACAAAAACCGGAAATATCACCGAAATAAAAAACGGTTTGCAGGGTTAGATCACGGGAATTTTTTTAAGGTAGGGAAAAAACAAAAACAGCGGATAGGTGGCGCTGATGTACACAAGTCAAAGAAAAGATGATTAAATAACGAACAGAATGCCTCCAAATCTTTTATTATAGCAGTATGTGTTCCACATGACCACCACCAGACAGGGGATAACACATTGCAGGCGAGTCACAAATCCAGCAACGGCAGAGTGCGGAAGGTCCACATACACGTTTACACCGGTGCGCTGGTTGTGGATTAAGAGCGCAAGTAATTATAACCGTTTCATTTTCGTATTTTCACCGAAGTCGCTCGTACCAGCGCCACATATCGTCTGTTTTTTGTGTTTTTTTTTTCTTGTCTTAAAAAAATCCCCGTCACCTAGCGACCGAACCATTTTCATTTCGGTTATTTTTTCGGTTTTTATTCGTTTTTATTCATTTATATATATATATATATATATATATATGCGTAGGCCATCTATATGTCATTTCAAGAAGTTCATCTTAGAAGGAGAGAGTGAATGAAAAAAACATCCTTGGATGATTGAACACGCTACTACACTGATCATTCTTGGATGATGGGAGCACACCGAGGGTTAAAAAGTGGTTTGACTATGAGTTTTTCAGCTCTTGTACTTTGTGGTTTCATTTCCACTTGGCAGTCCACTGATAATGTTCGAAGCCCAATACTCTCGAGGAATTTGCGAAGAGATTGCATGTGCCGCATGAAAATACCGTGAATAGCCGCCAAATCCTGAATAATGTAAAATACATACTAGGGTGGATCGAAAAATCTAAATGTGTATAAAAGAATCGGCTTTGGGTACAAAAGTTGTCTTTCCAGCATACTAGCATAAACGCAAAATTTTTTCAACTTCAATTAATTTCTTCCGGTGCCCCAAGACACTTAAATATTTGTCAAAAAGCGATTTTTATGTAGATTTTTAATTAAAAAAAATGAGTTAAATAATCGATTTTGCAGGGAAAATAGTACAAGCAGAGAATGAAAAATCATTTATTGTTTATTATTAAATGTATAAAATTATTTAGTATAGTAAAAGTTGGAAGGAATGGTGAAAATATTCATGCCATACCCGAATAGTTCAAAGATGCATTCGCCTAGTGTCTGAGGCGTCGGAGTATATGTAAATCTTCAAATTAATACAATTAAAAAAGCCATTATATAAGTACGATTTTTATTTATATAAACTTGATAATTTATTGCTTTGAATTTTAAATTTATACTTCATGTATTATTATAAAGCTATTATTATTTATAAGTTTACTCTGCAAAATTTATAAACATTTTTCATTAATTTACAATTTTTAATACATTTTCATAAAAGTGTGAATTTAACTATTTTGGGGGCACTTGGGGCACCGGAAGATATAAATGGATTCCAATAAAAAAAATTATGCAAACTAATATACTCAAGACACAACTTTCCCACCCCAATCCAAAAGTAATTTCGAAAAAAAAAAAATTCCTATACTTTTCGATCCACCCTAATACGTAAAACAGATTTTCGATGCCGAACGCATTGTACATTGGTTGAATTCTTTTTGTTGAAAACATCGAAGACTTCATTAGTAGAGTAATAAAATTTCATAATTTCTGCAGAAATTTCCTCTTCCGCGATTTCAATTTTGTGTGTGCAGATCTACGCTTACCGACCGCGGAATTACTTTTTTGCTGAGTCGGAAGCATAATATGTGGTAAACTAATGGCCCCCACACCATTCAGCACTGCCCCTGGACTGGAATATTTGGTGTGACTTTCGGGGCCCCTTCTATGCTAAATTTATAGAGTGGGAAAAAAAATTGTAATCATCTCAATGAAAGGACTGGAGCCTTGTCCATGGATGAAATCGTGAAAAATGAAGCTTCTTTTCATAGTGGGACATTGTACTAGCGAATGCAATGCAGTAAAAATGCAAAGATCCATAGAAACGCTAAAGAAATTGAATAGCGTGTGACGAAGATTTTTTTTAAAAGCGCACCTTTGAAAGGTAGAAAATGGGTACTAAAGCAAAGCAAATTCCATGATATAACATCTGTACTCTCTCAATATTAATGTTTGCATAAGAAGACTGTCCATTTCAGCATGTTTTGCGATGAAATTACAGTCAAATCCCGTTTTAACGAATACCATTATAGCAAAAAAAATCTCGTTTTAACGAACACTTTTCTAATCCCCCAGATAAGTTTACATAGGAAGAATGCAAAAACCAGGAATTTCTTTATAACGAAATTTCGTTAATACGAGGTGATTTCTCTAGTCTCTTGGAGATCATTATAACCGGATTCGACTGTATTTAAATATCTCTATTGCGGTCAAAGTGACCGCTACCGTCGTTCTAGGTAAAACTTCATTTTAACTCTAAACTAAGAAAACTAGAACACATTTATATTTCAGGGATATAAGAGCCTTAACGAGATGAGTACAGCCATGAAATGTCAATAACCTGAGATTCATGAAATTCAACAACCGTTTGGGTTAAATCGCATGTCAAAGTCGCTTCGCTATCAGCATGACCGCTTTCGTCGTTAAAGACTGAAATACGAAGTATTGTTTAGTTATTTCTACTCCATTATGCCTCTCAGAATTTTACTTGAAATTTTATTGTTTGAAATATGTAAATTATCTGCATTTTGGATGTTTTAGAAATAAGAGTAAAAAAAACTACATGGGTTTAAATTATTATTTTAAGAATTCATTATTCGATAAATAAATGATGAATATTGTTATACGCTAAGATGAAAGCATTAATTAATATAACCGTTTTCTCTTCATTCAATTTAATTTCCGTGGAGAGCGTTTGAATATCACCTAAGTTTATGTTCTTAACCCTTAACTGATGTGATGGAAGTCATTTTTACCCCACGCATTCTTCATCTTGCCAACTCTTCAGAAAGAAATGCACCTGGATCATTTTATTTTCAATACCTTTCAAGCTAGTTGTTTATACGTGTTTGACAAACTTGTGATGTTACTCTACTTTTTCTTCCCTCTATATCATTGATCAAAGCTTCCGTGGGATCAAAATGACACTACCTCACCAATTGCGTAAGTGTTTTTTTTTGCTTGATGGCAGGAGTGTTCAGATTGAAATGGCATATCGAAAAGCGCCAGTTTTCTCGATAACAGTTTCAAGTTAGTCGTGAAACATCGGATATCTGAGGTAAGCATAAAGATAGTGTTGTTAGTGAATTGTACGTAAGATCTGTGTGATCAACATGTCGTAGAGTTGTTTGCAAGTAGTATGTTACCGACTTAGAATAAGAATAATTTTGGTGCTTGTGAAAATATAGTAAATTATATTTTAATTTGGAAATTTTATTTTCTAAGTACTTTTCAACCATATCTGTTTCTTTTTTATCATGAAAATTGCGTTCAAAAATTTAATAAACAATTACATTTTTTTAAAAGTCATGTCTCCCTCCATTTTTTTAATGTGTCTTAATAAAAGAAATTTTTTAGGAAAATAATTAGACATTTGAAAAATTATTTAGTGAGTTAATTGACAGATAAATGAATTCATGTAAAAAAACCCATTGCTTTTGTGAAAGCTCTCTTGGTTAATTTTTAAAATTCAGTAATACTTGCTGGGGTCCAAATGTCCCCACGACGGCAGTTACGCACAGAATTTTCACAGCGGCAGTTAAGGGTTTATCTAACCCTGTATCGGAAAAACCATACATTGTATAACCAAAGTTCTTAAGGAAGTTACGAATTAAAGTTTAAAAACGGAAACGAGAGAGAGAGAGGAAGAGAGAGAGAGATTTATTTTTAATAATCGAATTAATATCACCGTACCATTTAATGCGGAAAAATAAAGATTTACAAAATCAAAATTGGTGATAGTTAAATTTCTGCTCGATGGTTTTTAAAACCTGATAAATAACTGGTATACATTACATAATTAGTATACAAATACATGTAACATTTGGAACGTAATTACAGCCGTCAGTTTCTCAGCGGATTGTTGAATTCAACAACATATTTCAAGCTGCATTATATGCTTCGAAAATATAAACCAATATTTATAAACATGTAACGAATTAACACAGCCATTGAACTTAACAACTCGAGTTATCTGCTGTTCTTCATTTGCATTTTGGGTAACTGAATTTGTGTTTAAACGATTCAATTAATAACAACGTTTACCCCAGCTAAATGAACGCGAATTAATTTCACGTGAACACGAGTTTGCTACTTAGAAAGACATTCGAAAATAATTTGTGAGTGTAATCGACGGTTTTGAGTGAGTATTATGACATAAAACTACAATTAATAGCAAGAGACCAGCGTTATATATATGTGCAAGACATTGAAATTTGGAAACACGGGAAACGGGCAGGAGATAAATAACTTTTCACGTTTTCATTTCTTCCGTGGTTTTCATGTTTGCTACTTTCCTTGAGTTACTCACATTCATAAACGATGGGTACAGAAAGTTCCGATTTGTATTTGCTCGAAACGCTATTACGTGCATCGCCTCGAGAAAGATCCGAAGTAATTCCGCTCGTATTTCCGAAACAATGCCCGGCTATTGGATTTTAATTTATAGTCGCAGATGTTGGATCCGTTGCTTGCTGTGCTTTCAACAGCAATGATTACTATGAATTCCAGAACAAGAAACTATTACGAGTCGAAAGGTTCCGAGTATAGCTTATGTTATCTTTTCTTGAGCATTTGTCTAAGCTCTCCTGGTTTATTATGTTCTGTGTATTAACTATCATGGTTCGTCACGCGATTTCAGGAAACATTCCGAAACGTTTTCCATGATTCAATGGAGCTACTAAAAAAAGAGAAAATAGACTGAATCGGAAACCATTATTCATTTTTAGTATTGTTTGCTTTATATTACTTTTTTTTTCAATTTATTCGAGCAGTAAAAATTTCTGATAAGCGATAAAGAAAAAATGATTTCACGAATTGGGTTTTAGTGACGAGATTTTCCAGATATAAACGAAATTTTTTGAAATAATAAAATTTGTTACAAGCAACAAAATCTGTTTTGAAACTACAATGAAACGCAATCAAATAACAATTTTATTTTGCCATGGATATGCGAGTATCCTTTTTACTTGAAATGGCATGGTATTGAAACTGGCCATAATTCAACACAGAGTTTTTTTTTATGGTGACGGTGGTAATAACTACTTAATAAATTATAATGTAATATTTGAGAGTTTTTCGGCGTACAAAAATCAATTATGGTTTTGCAGAATTTATATACATCCCTAGAACAACTTTTAGTTATATTAAACTGAGGATTCTTCTTTTGTTGTTTAGTGAAGAAAAGTTTTTGGAGCTCAAGGGCCGTAATATAATTAGGAGGCTTGAAACATAAGGAGAAGAAATTATCAGGACTGCAGTAATTTTTCAAAATCATGTTAGGTAGAATAATTAATTATTTAGGTAGAATAAAATATAAATATTAAATAACAATTGCAATGTGTAAATACATTTGAAAATTATACAGTATATATCAACTGTACTCTTATATATTGTCTATATTTCCCTAATGAAAATACTGCGAAATGAGTATAAAAGATATTGAGTTACATTTACATATGAGATACACCGTGCGATCATTTTTACAATCTTGACTACTTTAATCAATCTTTTTTTTTTTCTTTAATCAATCTACTTTTACAATCTTGAATTCTTTATGAAACTCCTATCGATTTCTTTTCAAGCATTGGCTAATAAAAATTGAAAGCTTCAAAACAAAGCAAAACTTATTTCAAATATAAAATCTAATGGAATTGAACCTATCAGCTACTTGATAGAAGAAAATAAGCCCGTCAAAAATCAAGATCCACTACAAACAGTTCGTAAAATCTGTTGGCACACAAAACGAAAGTCAATTATGAATCATCAATTAAAAACGTTTATATTATATTAACGGATACCGTATGACGAAACATCCCCAAGTTGAGATCTTCACCTTGAATTCTAAATACTCACGAGCGCATTAAAGCTGAAACAGTCATGTTGCTGTGAATAGTTTCATAATTAACTCTGGAAGTTTACTGTCTTATATCATTGTGAATGTAGAATCCATTTATAAAAGATGGTTACATTTCTCCATGCAACGTTAGGAATGCAGGCAATTACAATCTATGCAATTTCACGCGATCTAAATCTCAAAGGACACGAAGAATGTTAAATTCACTGGCTGGAAATTCCGTGAAATTTCTTCTATGTACTGTATTTTATATGAATGTAATATTGACGTGAAAAACCTCAAATAAAACACTGTTAATACATTTCATGTCAGTCCGTTTCATAATACACATTTTTGTTAATATAAATATTGAATTGGTATTCAGCCGCCTGACGAAATGTGGTTTAATTCGCTATCATGAATGCTTTATAATCAGACATTCATCAGAGTACTTACCATAATCTCACGAAAGTAATTTGATGACGTGTTCACTTTCGTGCGTCTAGAAACATGACAGGCAATTGTCTGGTGTACTATTTATTACACCATAGAATAAATGGCATTAGTAGATTTGGAGTAGAAATAACCAATCCCTAGCTTCGTGTGGCTAGCGCTTCTGAACAGCACATGTCTTCATTAATTTTCAATATAATATGGTTGCCTGAGGGACAAAAATTCAAATAGTATCCCACATACCCAAAGCTGATTTCTGCGAAGTTTAATATCATTATATTGAGTGAAATGCTTTCTGAGCTTTCAGGTATATTAGACTTAAAACCGAATTCTATAGTGAATATGATATTGGGAAAATAACAAACTTACGTTTCAGAGATTCATAAGCTGTTTATCACATAGGCTCTAGTACATATATAAACAGAGTCTGGTCGGGTTGGAATATATATTAGAGCCCATATTATAAGTTGTTTATCACATGGGCTTTAATATATATTCCAATCCAACCAGACTCTACTTATTCAAATATTCACCAAAATCTCATTCGCCAAAGTAGATCCGATTTTAGTTTATCATCTATTTTACTTATATTATTATTATCCCTAAAACTTCCTTAACACTGATCTGTCATTAATACTTACAATGGATGCACTGTTTGCGCAATTTCACTCATTTAAAAGAAATAATGTCTAGATAAAGAAATATCGTGCTGTAATTTCGATGCTAGGAAACAAAAAAATATTGGGAGACTCGCTTGAGCATCAAGCTCCTCAAGCATGTGATTACGCATTCCTTCTCATAGGTGGACTGGCCATTATGACGAAGTGTGTGGGATGTTGGAAGTATGTGCCACCCTCATCTTTTTAGTTTTCCATACCCGACGACAAGCAGACACAGAACATTGTTGGTTCATAATCCATCACGTTTGAGTAATTACGGTAAGCGTGTGCATGTGTGTGTGTTCCCCTTCCAGCTACTCATCTACGATCCTTAAATGACATCGTTGTCCAGTATGATGTAGGTTTGTGTTCCTGAGATAACTGACACGAGATGCCGCAATAAAGAGCCGTACATATCTTTCTACTACGTTTTCATCTCTTATCTCTTTTAACGTTATACTAGTATTACTTCCTTTTTTTGCCTGACTTCATACCATAGTATTACATTTCTCAAGACCGACTATTTTTATCCTTTTGCTCATATGCCATCGAGGTGAAATAGACCTACAGTGGAACCTCTGCTAACGGACACCTTCCTTTAACGGGCGCTTTTCTGATCCACCGATCCCGTGCAATAGGGATTTTATGTATTTCACTTCCATTTCACATGCACTATAGATAGTGGACAGAAAAATCATGAAAACTCTAATAGTTTGTCTGATAATATATTTTCTTACGATAGTTATTTTATCATATTTATACATTGATATACATGAAATAGCAAAAACTTTTTTCCTCATATACAAACATATAATATCCATGGAGTTCACATGCATATGCACGAAACGAAATTTATAAAAAAAATTTTCAGTATTTATGAAAATAATTCATTTTTTCCTTTTATGTATCGTTTTGTCTTCTTTCTGCGAAAACCAACAGTAATCACTTATTATTAAAATGTCCCAACTGCCTAGATATTCCTTAAAAACTCCTTCATTACAGATGTGCCATGCAGCAAGTTCTATGTGAAAAAAAAATCACTCGATAGTTTTCTCATTTGAGGACTTAAAATACTTTTTTTTAGTTTTGTCTCGATTTAATTTGAGAAAAATTTTCTTTTAACTGTGGGAAACCTGGGCCAGATTCGTCTATAGCCTTCGTAATGTTTTCCATCAACTCCAGGGCTCAGGGGCATACGCAGGATCGACTTAGGACGCATCACAAAAGGTATGAGGCTGTGGGGGAGAGAGGTTACATAAGGATTTTCTTCCAGATAAATTTTTAGTTATAAACTTTCAAAAACATTTAAGTCAATAGAAATCGATCAAAATAGCTGATAAAGATCTCCATTTTATTAGTCTTTCGATATTTTATTTTTTTACAAAAATATTTAAAACATATTTTAAGTCCCCATGCCCCGTGTGTACACCTCTGACTTGCTCCAATTTGATGTAAAGTAGTGGCAGGAAAACATATAGCAAAGCTTATCTGGAATAACAGTGCATGTGCGACATTGACATTGACTCCATTTTTCGACTAAACGTTGTACATAAACATGCATCCTGTGTTTCCCTTTCAATTAAAAAAACTGAGAATCTAGTTACAATTAGAGATGTAATCAGTGTTGCCATTCCCCGAGATTTATATGACAAAAAAAATAGAAATACAGTATTATTTCTAGTATCGTTTCACATCTATAACCTAATATGTAAATTTTGAAAGATATTCAAAATTAAATGTCATATAACAAAAAACTAGACGCGATGGCCATTTTTTATGGTCAGATCCGAAGAGAGAGAATCAGCATCCAAAAATTAATTAACAACAGCTAAATTTTTCTATTTTACGAAACCTTGTAGACTAATTGTTATTTCCTAAACTCTACTTTCCTAATTTTTAATCATAAACCGAGAATTTATCATATTCAACTTAATCCCAAGCTCGTGTTGGTAAATATGATAAATGATAAATTAATTACTTAACTAACTGAACATAACTATGGTCCAGGACGGTGAATTCGAATGGTAGCGTGTTGGTTTTTTTAATTCAGACGTGTGAAGAAAGCCAACACTACAATACTGAGAATTCTGTTATGATTTTTTTCATCGTCTTCACACTTATTTTGATTCAATTTAATTTTTATAGCAAAATATGTGTAGTGCACGCATCATGTACAGGTGCAAATAAATTATTTGTTTAATGAAGAGAAGAAAGGTTTAGTTTTCTATATTTTTCAGACTTTCCAACCTAATTTGGGAATAATGCATAATCACCGGTAAAAGAGGTATAAATGTAGTGATATTTAAACACTTTCTTTATCGAGACGATTTGTGATTACGCATAACCACCGGTGGTGTGTATCACTTTTACACTAACATATACATTTTGAAATTAAAGTGCATTTCGGCAATTGCGAACGAAGAGCCAAACGTCGTATAAACGAGCTCCCACTGTATATCATAGCTCCCCGGTCAGGGACAAGAATTTGGGTCCCTTGGGTGTCTGTTACCGATAGGTTTCACTGTATCAGTTTTTGTCCAATTGTGGCCAAGTGACTGAAAAACTTTCGTACCGATAACTGACACTTTTAATTACAGTCGCGCTGCTTACTACAATCAAGAATAATATTATAATCCGGGATTGCTATTACCAAGGTCCGGTTGTTATTGATCCAAAAAGTCCTGACAAATGACTGGAAAACTCGAAAAATGTCTAAAAATTCGAAAAATGCCTTGAAAGCTAAAAGAAAAATTCCCCGAAAATGATAAAAAAAATTCATTGTATTAAAACAGCAAAACAAATTTCTTTAGAAACTGAAAAAGTAATTAAATTGGCTGGAGGTAAAAAAAAATAAAAACTCTTATAGTATATATTGAAAATCACGTCCATTTTCTCAACATAATCGCCAATTTCATTTCATCAAAAGTTACCAATGGAATTTTTCAAATAAACAATTCATTATTTATGAGTGGGTTAGTAAATCTACAAGACACAAAATAGAAATTTATGAAAAGACCTACCTCACTTTTAGTACAGTGGCTTTATCCGTAATATACGGGCAATATTTTTCAGCAAGGACTGAATGGCAGAAGCCAGAATGCTGAAGATTGATCTTATTGCTTCATCAGTTTTTCAATATTCCTAATTCAAAATAAAACTTACGAAATCTTACTGCAGATTCTTACGGATCAAACTCATTCAACATGAATTTGCAGATTTCAAAATTTTCTCTGTAGTACATTAAAATACTATACCAGTTCCCTTTTATATAATGAAAATTCCTCTCTCTCAATATCGCATATTGGATCAGAATTTCTTGAATTCACTTTTATTTATTGTTTTGTTAAGTTTGGCCAGTGCGTGGAGTTTTCACTATATACTAAATTTAGCTGGAATTGATTTTAAACTTCATTTGTCATCTATAAAGGAAGATACAATTTAAGTGATGGAATTAATGCATTCTTTTTGTTTTAAAAATTTAAGCCTACTTTTTATTTATCTATTTGAAAAAAAAATTTTAAATTGAAAAAAAAAAACTTAAAAATGTAAAAAGAATGTCCTAAAACCTCAAAAAATACCTTGAAAGTGAAAAATATTTGAAAAATGCAAAAAAATGCAATTGCAATCAACATCCGGTCCCTGGCAATTACTTCCCATTACGTCCCCATTTAACAATGTCCTAATGTCCTAATCGGACCGTAATGGCCTCTCGGATCCATTTACATATATGTACCGCTGCTTTTGTAATCACTTTCCAAAAGTGAATGTTTATGTAAAGGTTAAAAGAAATCTCTTTCTTCAGTCCATGGTCAGTTTCTTCCCACTGACCCCATTCACAGTTTCTCGGGAAGGGAAACTTTCTCGAGGGGAATGTATGGAACGAACGGTACGTTACGTACCCTATTCTCGAATGTATCGTAACTCGTGATACACATTAGACAGCCCCATTCGAAATACTCACAATTTCTGAATAAAAAAAAAAGGTCTTTAGCTGAAAAAAATCCTGTTTTTTAGAACAATGGGGAAATCGTGGAATGATTCACCATTGTGAATCCAGTTTTGTGGGAAAGAAAAACAAAGTTGTGCCATTTTCCCGGACGACAGTACATGGTACTTACAGTACATGGTACTTACTAATCGGGACGGCAGTTCGGATGTGATCACCTGGGCCCGGATGTAGATGACATTTAAATTTTGTGGGTTTGTTCACTTTAAGGGCATTTTTCAGGAATCGGAGCATCTTTTGGCATTTTTAGGATATTTTTCACTTTTCTAAAAAAAATTTCAGAATATAAAAGGTGAAAGAAATTAAATATATGTATGTGCTACATTGAATAATAAAATAATTTAATGTCATTAAAAGTTACCTAATGCCATTAATATGTTATGTTTGTAAAATAATAAGTAATTATATTTTGTAAAATAATAATAATAATAATTGATAATTACATCGAATAATATTATCGAAAATATCATTTATAAAACGCTTCAATCAAACCGCTTTTTAAGCAATTAAAGTACGACTTCGGTCGTGATAAAGGAATTTAATTTAAACAAAAAAGTACGCACTGCAAAAAAAATCCTCGTCCGAATGTGGGAACCAGCATGTTTATAATTTGGCTGCAGTCACAGAGTGAAAAATACAACAACAGATTGCTTTGGTATAAGAACTTCGAAAGTCTTTCGCCGAAGATAAGAAGTCAGTTAAGCCCCCCGTTCATCGGCAAGAGAAAGCAAAGGAAAACAAGTGTTGGATTATAAATTAATGCATCGGAAGGAAATTAAAAACGTATCCCACTACTTGGAAAAGGATCTCGCCTCACGATAGCTGTCTGTTGAGCAGCAACGTATTATTTTCCTGGAGATAAATTAGAGAGCAAGAGACGATAACTTCAAAATTTTCTCCAGCTTGTACACCGAAGTTTGTGTGCTGAACGAGGTTTGCTGAATATCGAATAATACCCAGAAGCAAACCACCTAAACTTTGTCGCTTGCGAAAGCTAGTTAAAAAATTTGGAGAAGACGTTTTTTCTACTAATGAGATCATTTTGTTTTGCAAAGTGTATGAAAATGAATTTCCAGCTGAAAAGAAATTTACTGTCGCACAGCACATTGGAAGGGATAAGCATAAAAAGGGAATTCAGCAGTCAAGAAATGTCTCAATCATCTCATTTCCTCTTTGAACAGTGTGAGCAGTCTACATCGTCCTCTTCAAAGAAGATTTCTTTCTTCAAGGAAATGTAAGATGTTAATATTAGCTAACATATCTTTTGAAAAGTTGAACAATTCAAAGATTAGGGACTTCTTAGAGAAGTACAACGGCCATTGCATACCCGATGAATCAACGCTGCGAAAAAAATTACGTGAGTGATTGTTTTATTGGAATGATGGACAAGGTAAGATCTACCATAGCAGCCGAAAAAAAACTTTTTGTTTCAATAGATGAAACAACTGATACTGAATCCCGCCCTGGTGCTTATGTCATCATAGAAATTCTCGGACCGGATTATCCAGGAAAACGTTTTCTATCAAGTTCTGAGATTCTAGAGAAAGTCAATCATTTCGCTATCTGGCAACTTTTTGGCAAAAGCATGAATGTTTTGTGCCCAAATGGTGTGGAGTACAATGATATCTTACTTTACTTGACCGATGGTACTCCATATATGATAAAAGCAGGGCGAGCAATCAGAAGCTTCTATCCAAATGCTGCACGTGAAACTTGCCTTGCTCATGCAAATTCATAGCATTTGTGAAGGAATTCGATCACGCTATTCCAACGTTGACCATCTTGTTTCCGATGTGAAATTTTCTTTTGTGAAATCTCGTTTTCGTATAGAGGCGTTTAAAGCCGAAGCTCCTACATTAGCTCTGCCTCCAAAGACCGTGATTACGCGATGGGGAACATGCCTAAATGCTTGCATATTCTACAATGAAAATTTTCATATAGTCAATGCATGTGCAGTGTGCATACTAAATAAATTGGAAAAGGAAATGCTGCATGCATCAAAATTTCAAATTTTGTTTTGCGCAGTGAATATTGAAAGACAGTTGGAGTACATGATATCAAACTTAGTATTTTGGTTTCCACTATCCAGTCCTTACAAAACGATATGGAACTTATTGATGCGCTATATACGTATGCTGCATAGACAAAGTCAGTGAGAAGTTCTTAGACGTGCAAAAAGTGGGCTAGGCCAATCTGTTGTAGTAAAATTCGATAAAGTGATCGAAAAAAACAGTGGACTAACCTACCCTCAGAAAAATTTCTCCTGTCTTGACGGGGAAGCCCGAAAATATCGAGATTGAAGAGGAACTAAATGTGAGTGAATCAGTTTTTTTTCAAGCAGATGTGTGTCCCCCTATAACACCTGCTGATGTTGAGAGAAGTTTTGCTCTCGGTATAAGAGTACTTACAGACAACAGATCTTTTATTTTCGAAAACATGAAAAAACATCTGATATTGAAATGTAATGCATTTTGAATTACTCAAACCTTTATAAAGGTGAGAAAATCGAATATACATATTATTTATTATTCATTAAGTGGAAAGATACATTTTCGCGATACATATTTGTATATTTTTGCTTTCCGATTGCATACCCCATTCAAAAATTACAATTTTTTATTAGGAAAATTATATTGGTAATTTTTGATGAAATGTAATGTGGAGAGGGGTGGAGGAAACGAAAAAAAATATGATTTTGTTCTTCTCGAAACATTTTCCTTAGACTTTTCAACATTTCTGGTTTTCAAGAACCTCGTATTGTTATTTTGATGAATTTTTTTGTCATTTTTAGGAAATTCTTTTCGAGTTTTTAGAGCATTTCGGGACAAGCATTAGAGCATTTCCTTTACGAATTTTCAGTTTTTTTATGGTAGTTTTTGAAAATTTTTTAGTTCAATAACATCCGGGCCTTAGTGATCACATTAAATTGCGTGCTCTGTATAATTCACAACTGTTGTATATACACTGAAGAGCCAAAAAAACTGGTAAACCTGCCTAATTTCGTGTAGGGCCCCCGCGAGCACGCAGAAGTGCCGCAACACGACGTGGCATGGACTCGACTAATGTCTGAAGTAGTGCTGGAGGTAATTGACACCATGAATCCTGCAGGGCTGTCCATAAATCCTTAGGAGTAAGAGGGGGTGGAG
This sequence comes from Pholcus phalangioides, assembly GCF_987345545.1. Lineage (NCBI taxonomy): Eukaryota > Metazoa > Arthropoda > Arachnida > Araneae > Pholcidae > Pholcus > Pholcus phalangioides. The sequence goes on along the minus strand of NW_028301600.1, from coordinate 36,118,228 downwards.
ATCTCTTCTGAACAGCACGTTGCAAGGCATCCCAGATATGTTCAATAATGTTCATGTCTGGGGATTTAGGTGGCCAGCGGAAGTGTCTAAAGTCAGAAGATTGTTCCTGGAGCCACTTCGTAGCAATTCTGGAAGTGTGGGGTGTCTCATTGCCCTGCTGAAATTGTCCAAGTCCGTCGGAATGCACAATGGACATGAATGGGTGCAGGTGATCAGATAGGATGCTTACATACCTGTTACCTGTCAGAGTCGTATCTAGACGTATCAGGGGTCCCATATCACGCCAACTGCACACGCCCCATACCATCACAGAGCCTCCACCAGCTTGAACAGTCCCCTGTTGACATGTAGGGTCCATGGATTCATGAGGTTGTCTCCATACCCGTACACGTCCATCAGCTCCAAGCAATTGGAACCGAGACTCGTCAGACCAAGCAACGTGTTTCCAGTCCTCAACAGTCCAATGTCGGTGTTGTCGGGCTCAGGCGAGGCGTAAAGCTTTGTGCCGTGCAGTCATCAAGGGTACGCGAGTGGGCCTTCGGCTCCGAAAGCCCATATCGATGATGATTCGTTGAATAGTTCGCACGCTGACACTTGTTGATGGCCAGCATTGAAATCTGCAGCAATTTGCGGAAGGGTTGCACGTCTGTCACGTTTAATGATTCTCGTCAGTCGTCGTTGGTCCCGTTCTTGCATGATCTTTTTCCGGCCGCAGCGATATCGTAGATTTAATCTTTTACCGGATTTCCGATATTCACCGTACACTCGTGAAATGGTCGAACGTGAAAATCCAAATTTCATCGCTACTTCGGAGATGCTATGTCCCATCTCTCGTGCGCCGACTATAACACCACGTTCAAACTCACTTAAATCTCGATAACCTGCCATTGTAGCAGCAGTAACCGATCTAACAACTATGCCAGACACTTGTTGTGTTATATAGGCTTTGCCGACCGCAGCGCCGTACTCTGATTGGTTCCATATCTCTTTATTTGCATACGCATGCCTGTACCAGTTTTTTTGGCTCTTCAGTTTATATAAAGGGTGCTTTGTTAGTGCTAGTACAGCCTTTATATCATCGACCACACCACCGTAGAGGTATGATTCTAATTTAAAAATGCTCAACAGGCGTTCAATTTCCTGTACAAGTTTTTGAGAGTGAAAACAGTGTGTAATGAAAGAAAATATGAATTTTTACACGGTCCCCCCTGCTGTCTAACTTCTAATCAGAAAGTTGCTGCCCTGTTCTCCTGATGCCAATTAAAAAAATCCATGTTTCCAAGTGCAATATTCATAGAGATATTCGAATTCTAAAAACGGAGGAAATTTGGGGAAGAACAGTATTAAATACGGAAAAACCGTTTCACCTTTATTTTTAACGTTGTTCTTTTCCGAATTTCCTCCGTTTTTTTCGAATTCGAATATTGCACTTAGAAACATAGATCTTGTTTTTCTTGGCATCAGGAGAGGCAGGGCAACAACTTGCTAATTGAAAGTTAGAACACAAGGTGACCGTACGAAAATTTAGAATTTTATTTTGTGACACTCTGTATTTTAACTCTCAAAACTGGTACAGGTTAATTTTTGAACTCCTGTTGAGCATTTTTTAAACTGAAAACATACCTTCAAGACGGCCGGTTGATGATATAAAGGCCGTGCTATAGCAATTACAGGACACCTTGTATATATTTTTTTAAATTTCAGATGTGATAAAACATTGATATACAGGTCACTATGTTCAAAGCAGCAGTCACATAGCAAAACAAATCAAACGTGAAACGGTCACAATTAATTTTATTTCATTTTTCTTATATTTTTATTTAATTTTCTATCGTAATAAATGTATGATGTAACAGTACTATTTTCACATACACTGAAATTGTTAAATACTGAACATCTATTACGGAAAAAAATAAGAAAAGCTCAACAAAAATTCGTTTTTGAACGACCCATTTACTGGATATGTATCTCACTCATGCTGGTCATGGATAGGTACGGAGACATCCATTCATCATCGTGATAGCGTGCTATGCTTACATCTATTCGTTGTATCTCCGGATAAGTAGATTTCTAGAGTATATATCAATAACGGTGCCAGATATCATGTCATCACAACCTTTTCGTGTTCCATACGGCAACACCCAGTAATTCTGAATAGTATACAGAGATATTGTACTTAATTTCCAACATGATAATGGTAGTCCCATCAAGTACGTATATTGATCAAATTCTCAACGTTATCGGTACCTTTAAATATAATATAATCTTTTTATATCTATATCTAAAGATTGGAAGCTGTCAGTGCAGTTTTATTTTACTACTTTAACAAAAAAGCGGTCGGTGGTTATCGATTGTTTAAATCGTGTTTCTTTTATCACTGCCAAGTAGAACAATACACCATGAGAAAATTCAATTAATAAATATTTCTTCTCTAACAACATTACAAATCATCACAGCTTACAGTAGATATGCAAAATAAGTAATCATTGCATAAGTGCGAAGCATTTTTAGTGATCAATAATCAGATCAGTAAAAAAATTTGTACACATGCGGAACTATTCAAAGTACGAGATCAACGATTCTAATATCGAAAACAGTTGATAAATTGCCCGATAGATGGTGTTTATTCCAGTTTGATGAGGTTTATCAACATTAATAGTAAGAAGAGACCCTAGTGTTTACGAAAAATACAGCCAATATTGCACAGACGTTTTCTGTTACTGCGGTGAGATATCGTAACGTGTTGAAGAATTTGGCAATACTTCAGCTACGAAAAACAGTACACGTCATTAATTAAGGATCACGAGTTATTAAGAAAATCCTGTTAATTAACGCATAGCAGTCTTTTATTTTATAAAAGTTATTTGAGTCACGGGAGAAAACTAACAACACAATTACTATACAAGTAATTAAATTTCTGAACACCCTCTCTGAGAAAAATTATTATTGGGTTTATTATATACAGAAAAAAACACAGTAAACATTGTGTGAGTGTAGCTAATGATTGGTACCAATCAAATACAAAATATCTTTTCAGAACAAAATAATTTCAATTTTGTGGCAGTTACAAATACAAATACAAATACAACGCCACAACAGGCAAAATGCCCAACGAGGTGGCTGAGAAAAATATTTATTCTATAAACACCTTTTTATTCAACTTCATTTCCTCTTTAACTGACCAAATTTACTTGGCACAACACATGTGTGATTCTGAAAAAATAGAAATTTCATCGGGGTATTTTTCAAATTTTTTCTTTCTCTCGTATCTAAATTCTTAAATATCCTCTAGCGTAAATTGCTTCCGACAGGGAAGCAACCCGTATCCCAAAATAGAAAGTTTTTGCAGATAACGTGCCCCGAGAAAACAGAAAAGGAAATTAAACCATGGTTTTTCAGCAAAACAAGAATTGAACTGAGAAAGCGTATTAGAGATTTCACCAAAGCTCACAGGAACGTACAAAGGAAACCCGAAAGGAAATTCAAGAGCGTTGAGATTGGAATAATACGCTTGAATCGCCTTCACCATTTCACAGCCTCTTCAAAAGCTGTCTCTGTGTTTTCTTCCAGTTACTAATGGAAGAATGGCTGTTCGATATAAATAGTTAGCATTGAAGCTAAAAAGGTTTATAATATAGTATATAGTCAAATTTATGATGCGTGTGTGTTTGTGTGATTTCTAAAATAAATTTATTTGTATATCGACGAGCGGCTTAGGTTCTCCGAACATTGTTCAGCGGTGGTCAAAAAGCAAATAGAATGATTGGTTTCATTTTCAAAAAGGTCTCTGCGTTCTGATAGTCATCCTTCGCTTTCCGCGGCTTAGTCCATACTGGACTAAACTATGTCGTTAGGTTTCGGAGATCATACCCACAGAGGATTATACACCTGGTTGGTAGGGGGCAGAAAAGAACTAGGCATTCTCCTTGTTGCCACACAAGGCTTGAACTATGAAAAAACACTTGATTTATTGAATATGTTTACGTTGGAGAGAACGCAAGTGTCGGGGGATATGATCCAAGTGTTTACATTTTTGAATGGATAGAATGGACCATGAGTTATTAATACATCATGAATCGACTGCTTTGAAAAGGAACACCAGAATCAAATGGTAAGGGACAATTCTAGGTTGTGGTGTTGCAGGGAGTTTTTCTCTAATAGGATTGTTAATAAATGGAATAACTTACCTCCGGGGGTCATGAATTTCACCATAATTGACACGTTTAATAAGAAGTGAGATAAATATAGAGGGATAAATCGAGAATCTATCCATACTTAGATAAGACAACCATAATCTTTTTTTATGGGCAGTGTATTATATAGTATTAATTTTATTGGTTCTTTCTTTCATGATATATGTTTTTGCATTTGGTTGCTGTAATTTGGTTACATTTAACATCCGTAGTATACAAATACAAGGCCACGGCAGGCAAAATGCCCAACGAAGTGGCTGAGAAAAAGATGACCATAACAAATATGGATGTCATATCCCGCATTCACCAAGAGGTACCTTCGTTGGGATGGGGTTCAATGAAATAGGCGGGAGGTTTTCGATAGGCCTTGGTCAGGTTTTTTACCGCCAGACCACCTAGATGGAAATGGGGGTTATTTAATGATAATAATAACAGTATTACCGGGAAATTACTCTCCTCTGACCTGGATGGCTTCTCGACTGACACTAAATCACTGGGCAAATTAAAATGTGTTCTATTAAATACCAGGAGCTTGGGTAATAAAAAAGTTTTTTTAGAAACTATGACAGTTGTGGAGGGCCTGGATCTTATAGCCATTACAGAATCTTAGGCAAACGATGGGGATGAATCATATTCTTACACATCTCAGAATATTATACTTTTTTAAGAAATAATCTGATAGGAAAGGATGGAGTCTTGATGTATGTGAAATCATGTTTGAACGCTAGAGAGTGTAACGTGCAGAGAAGTGATATCGGAACTATATTTGTTGAGCTTGTAAACAAAAGGCGTAAACTTATTGTAGAAGTTTGTTATTATCCACCGAATGGATATTCAAACTATATCGCCAAAACGAATGAATGAATTGATGAAATTTCCTACTTGTGTAAGCATAAGAGGGGTGTCATATTAAGGGATTTCAATTACCCGGGTATCGATTGGAAGAACCTTTCAGCTAGAGATCAATACCTGCATGAAAGAGAGAGTTTTTTTTGAAGTTGGTGCAGGATAATTTTTTGTAACAGCATCTATCAGAAGCCACTAGGGGCACTGCTATTTTTGCGGATTTATTTCTGAATAGGGAGTTTTCCATCTAGTAAGGTTTTTTGTTAATAAATGGAATAGCTTACATGCGGGGATCGTGAATTCTAACACAATTATATATTATCAATTATTAGTTTTTTTTCTTTTGTGTTATATGCCCATAGAGTTGCTATGTTTTAATTATATTTGACATCCATATATTTCATGGGCATCTCACCTCGTTGGGAAATTCGCCTGTTGTGGCCCTTGTGTTTGTGTGTACTGGTATTTGAATATAATTTCACTCGCAAAAGCGATTTATTTCAACATTTGCAGAGCTTTTCTGGAAACATGACTGTTTGAATGCTTACTAAATTTGTCTCAGACACTGCTTAATTTACACAGAACATTATTGAACGTCTTCAAACACTCAGAAAAATAACAATAGCACATTTAAAAAATGTATATTATTTTTCACTGCAGCATTTGGACGTCACAGGAACGGACACCTAAGTTTTTCATTAAGTGTAATTTTCAGTCTATGATTCAACATGAGGGCATGCAAGACGCAGCAAAATGATTGCTTTGCTAGAAACAGGCTTAGAAAAGTTTACACCCGTTTTCATTGTGTTCCAAAATATTTATAACCTGTATTTGTGGAAAATCAGCAATTGAAAGCAGTCGTCAGCATAGTAAGTATTACAGGTGGGTTCGTAGCCAAGTATCAAGTCCCAATAGTCCACTATATAGCCACTACTGACTCGGCCATAATCCACGAGGGTGTGTGATAAATGACCAGCTAGAATATAGTTCCTTGCTGCTATAAAAATAATTGGTGGTGAGTCATACATACTACATTAAGAATGGATGCTATGTCACTAGCCTCGCAGAATAATCTGGAGTTGAGGGTTTGTCCTCAGGGTAACTTTTGAAATCTTTGCTTTATTAGGACGTAGAATTAAGTCAGTGGAAGTGGAATTGGGTTTTTACTACGTATAGGTGACATGGGAAAAGGAAAATTATCCCAACTGCATGCAAGTACTCCCCGACAGTTGTCCCAAAATCTGTGAGATTACACATATAAGAGGTTACCGTACCAGAAACACGTAGGTTGCTAAAAAATCCCTAGACATATAAGAGTACATATCACACGAAATGACCTTTACATGGGGGGGGGGGGTGGGAGGCGATTAGGGAAACAAATTTTTTTATCATTTTAGGATGATTGTTGTTTGACATTACTGCTTTTGGTTAACCCCTCCGCTTTCAAGCAAACTGGCAAGAAATTCGGATGCTCTCTATTTGACGAATCGGCAATAAATATAGTAACCGTGTCCTAACTTAACCGCACGTTAGAAAAAGGGAAGAAAAAAACACAAATGAACGAGTGAGACATTATAAAAGATAAGGTGATAAGAATGTGTGTGTGTAATTACAAAGTTAGATTTCTTTTCACCCTCCCCCTACCTGTTCTGCTTCACTCTAATGAGAAAGATACATCATATGTGAGAAAAAATTCGCTATCAACGTACACAAAAAACCAAAAGGAAAAATCAAATAGTGTAGGGTTGCATCGAAGCTTCAGGATGATTAGGAAAAAGGAAAGAAAACGGAGTAAACTCTCTCTTGTTTGAATTTATTCCACTTGCGTATGGACACAATATTACGTCCTTTGATCGTAAAGTGGTTAATATGCTGAATTCCTAACAGTCAAGTACTCTCAGAATATTGTTAGTCGATTGCGGTCATTAAAAAAAATTATGCCTGAGCTTGAGAAGTAACAGTGATTACTAATATGATGATTAACATTCAAAATATATCACAGTTTTTTCAGCAATTTTCCATATCCACTGTATGCGCAATGGTAATTTTTGATACACAGGCAGAGGCTCATGGAAAAATATCGGAAAGTACTTGATGTACGTTTGCTTCGATGTGAACTATACGCCAAAGTATCATAAAATTGCTACAATTCTATGTAGTGTCTGATTTTCCACAAAGAAAAAAATATATCCCTTGCCTCTATATATTATTTTCACGCCTGGAGCTTGAGTTGGAGCCACCAAGTTGAACTTCTTTATCCTAGTTTATTATTGAACTAGTGAGTCTTTCAAAGCAAAGAAACACGCAAAAATATCACGGCAAACAAAATGAAATTTTACTTTTTTTTTCTTGGACTGCGACCTCAGGGAAGACATAGTCATGTAATTCGATTTTTCGGCTGCAACTCCCAATAGCCTAGGGTAGTGAAAGATGGAACACAATAACCCTTTTAACGCGTTTTCTATACGGTGTTATCTCCAAAAGCGAATCAATGGGTATGGATTTTCAGGATCGTAATAATGATTTATGATCTAGAGCCCTACGGAGTTGAAAGTTTCATTTTTATATTTCGTATACGTCAAAAAGCATTCGATGCTTGTTGTAGTTCAGTTCACCAAAGCCACCCCATCACTTTTTTTTCTCACCCGATACGCCTTTTCACCAATCTTTACACCTCTTTTATTACATAAGTTGGATTGTAAAACACCTTTATCATGCATAATTTATTTTTGTGCTGGGAATCAGCTGAATCATAGCTCTGGGGGGCACATTGTAATTGCTGTCTTTATCACCTCAGAATCACACATTTAAACTAGGTCAGAGTAATAACACCAGTATCTATTTTTATTATTTAAAGGACTCTTGTTTTTTCATTGGATGCGAAATAATCTGCAAGTAATTGATATTATAATACATCGATGATTAATTTGGTTTGAAAGTGCAAAATAAGAGCCGTGTAAAACAGCAAAATAAGAGGAATGCAAAAAATAATTCGAATAGCTCTTATTCAAATAATATGAGATTCGGTTCATTTAGTTTATTTTATAAATGAAATTTATATCAAGGTCATGTCTATAAATATTTTATACAGGATGTAAAGTGTGTGTTATATCCTTATACACACTCTACATTTTGAACCGTTGGTGATAGAAACATACTTCCAATGGAAAAAAAATATGCAAAAAAAATTGGCATTTTTTGTATGCCATTTTTTTCCTTCTAAGTACCGTATATGTTGTTCTAAGATACAAAATTCAATTTTTCTTTGCGGTTTCCCTGTCTTCCAATGTCCAATTAAAAAGTCGTTGTCCTGTTTCTTCGGAGCTTAACAAAAACATTCCATATCCCAACGTGCAATATTAGCTGAGATATTTGTGTTAAAAGGAGGAAAAGAACAACATATATAATGAATAATATGTTATTTTTTTCCTCATTTGTTGCTGAGGGGATAATTTTGAATAAAAAACAACGTGAAATTTAACGCACTTAGATAAATGATTTTTAGTCGGCTCAGAGTAAGCAACAACTTTCTAATTAGAAGTTCGAATATAGGAGGGACCACATAAATACTAAATTTTGTATCTTTATACATATATGGTCTTTAGCAAAGTAAATGACTAAATCCGTAATAAAAAATGCACGTTAATTTTATTGTTTTATTTATTCATTTATTTAAGCATAAAAAGTTCGCATAGAATTTGAAGGAATTATACCCAAGTAGCCAGGAAAGGCTCATACTGGATACTTAATACACACACAAATCGATGAACATAAAGTATAAATGATGCCCACAAACAATAAAATAATTATACGAAAAGGAAAAACGGGGAAATAACAAAATATTTCATTAAACTGTAACGACTATGGTGGCGGCGCATTGAGTAGTTAACATGGGCGGATAGAAAAGTATAAAAAAGTGTGCTGAAGACATGTAAGCTCTAGGTGGAGAAAAAATATCTATATACATATATACACCAAAATAAATTCATTGGGAAAAATTTAAAAATATAAATATATTTATATACAAGAAGACCCTACATTAAATGGGAAGTTTTTTTGAATAAATAATTGACATGTGATTTTCATTTCGTATCTTGGTCTATATGCAAACTTAGATATTTTATCGAACTGACTTGCTCTAGATCTTGACAAGTACAAGAGACATCATTGTTGCAGTTAATATCATGGAAAACAATGGGGAAGTGAGGTTGGTTAGTGAGATTTAACAAAAAAAATATAAAATTGGTTTTACTAACGTTAATTTGGAGGTTATTAGTGCGGAACCAATTTCTAACTTTTGAGTGGTCATTATTAACAATATTTTGTAAAGATTGATGGTCAGAAGCAGAAAAGGGAAGAACAGTGTCATCTGCGAAAGCAATTATTTCACCTTCAACATAGTTTACAAAAGTCATTAATGAAGTTCAGTCCGCTTCTTTTTACTGAACGTATTATAATATATAATACGTTCTATTAGGTTCATGGGATCACTAATGCTTGTGATTCACTTAATAGATTGTGTTCTATTATTAAAATGAAGATTTAAAAATATCAAGTGCATTACCTCTAATGCCGAGTTTTTCAAGTTTGTACAGCAGGATTTTGGTGATTTAAGCTATCAAATGCTTTTTTTATGTCTAGAAAAATTGCAAGAGTCTTTCGTGATGCATCAAGGTTATGTACAATAGAAGTTTATTTAAGGATGGCAGATTCAGTGTTTTTATTTGGCAGGAAACCATACTGATTTTCAGAATAGAACTTATGATTAGATAAAAAAGAATGGAGTCTAGTTTTTGATATAGTTTCAAAGATTTTGAATATAGAAGACAAAATACAAATTGGTCTAAAATTACTAAAATCATTTTTATCACCTTATTGAAACAATAGCAGATTTAAGTGAATCTGGAAAACACCATTTACAATACAATTGTTAATCAAGTCAGCCAGAAGCAAGCACAATAGTGTCACCCGGAAGACATTTAGGGGAATTTTAGAATTAATTAAATCAGTACTGGACACTTTGTAAGATAAATTCATCAGGTATAGTTGGATAAAGAAAGACTGAATTGCTTTCATTAGAAGTACATTTATTGAAATCATCAGATGTTAGGCGAGATAGAGGACGAATGTTTATAAAATTTGCATTGAAATTCATTTGCTATTTGAATCATGTTAGTACCTGAAGGCAACATGACACGGTTTTCATTTGTTCCTAGTATTTCATTAATATTTTTTTAGATTTTAAATAAAGTTTATGTTTGTTCTTAATGTAGAATTTGAGTTCTGGTGAAATCCAAAGCTTAAATGGAATTTCTGTGTAGGCTTAGTGGTGATATTTCTCGTGAAGTTGTTTATTATATTCTCGAAATATTAAATAAATTCATCAAACTGAGAATGGGCAAGATTACGGTGGAGTGTAAGTTTTTAATTGTTTAAATAAGATAAAATGCCACTATAATCAACAGTTTTGAATTTTTTATTAGAAGTGCGTTGTTTATTGATTGTGCTTTATTAATTGTGTTCTTTTTTGAATGAAAAGTATGTATTTGTATCCAACGGTTAAAAAACAAAAGGTGCATAGGGTCTGACAAATGGTGTATAGGGTCGCAGATTAAAAATGTAATTTCAAAACATTATAATAGCTGTGTAAATCGACGCACATGAAAATAATATATAGTATATCCGTTAAGTTGTTTTGATGTGTCACGGACCACTTTCTTGTGATGTAGTAATAAAATCAAATGTAAAGATAGTTTTACAGTGCAAAGTTTTCTACGTGTGACATGTTTGAGCAATAAACTGAGTTAACTGCGCAGTTTAAGCAGGTATCCACGCAGTTAACAGACCTGCGATACAGGAACATTTTTTTCAAACTAAGCACAACTTTTATCGCCATGGGTATGCTAGTACTGAGGCAGTTGTGCCGGATGTGTGAGCGTGTGTACCTAGCAGTCTGAGTGCGTATCTAGCGCTGTGTCTGATTTTTCAGAGCTGCCATCCATATTTCGAATTGCAAGTGAAGTATAATCATGGGATATTTGTATCGTTGTATGCCCTGTTGCTCTCTGTGGCGAGACATTTTAACGACTCACATTTGTGCCTTGAATCTGGGTACCACAGAAAAACAACTTCGGCCGACTACCACTATGGTGCCGGTGGGTTTCGAACCCGGGTTCTTGAGATGCGAATCCGTCACTATAACCGTTCAAGCACTAGAGTGGCGCGCTACAGGGACTAGTATTTTTCAACATTAATCTACCCCGTTCACTGTATTAAACCCAGAAGTGGTCATATTAGAAACTGTTGTCACTGCACGTCCGACGGAAATGACAAAAAACTGACGACCCCACAATTTTCAGTTCAGTTTATTGTCAGTTTTTACCCAGCTATTTCGATCAGTTAACTGTGCAGTTAATATTGAGGGCATGTAGAATTTGAGTTTATAGTTCTAAGGTTATAAAAAGTGTGTTCTCTGTAGCTTAATGGTAGAGCACTCGCCTGGACAGTGAGAATTTGGTTGTTCAATTCCCCACAAAGGAATGTGACTTTTGCTTCCAAAATTATCCTCGCTTGGTATCCAGTGAATTGTACTTCAAATGTCTAGTGAATTCACGTGTGTGAGCTTGGTAAACATAAGTGTAGAATCTGGAATCCATTTTTTCTATATTCGATTACAGTTGGATACCCACGCAATGGGGCCACCAAAAGAAGTAGTAGGTATAAGTAGCCAGATATGTATTTATATAGCGAATGCTTCACCCGTCTTGAAGAAAATTCTTTTCCTCTTCAGTTGTCATAGCCTCCATCGCGAAGAGCAGTCAAAAGTCAACAGCCCTGATTCGTATTGCCTCTAGGGATGATGATCGCGGAAAAGAGTCAGAGAGATAAAAGCTGAGTGAACGACACCCCTCCTGATGATAGTGCCATCTTATACGCTGTTGGACTGGAAAGAAAGTTTCACTCAAGGGTATTTGGTTTGCAACGAAAGTCATTTCCTAATCTTTAAGCTCGATATATTTATTTTATTTCTATTTATTTCTTTATTTTTTTTTGACAGGCATGCTGAATCTGATGAATTATCTGTTATTTATTTATCTATTTCACATACTGTATTTATGACCTTCTTTGAAAATATTACTTTCGCAATATATGGGAGGACGTACTTCAAGAAAAATGAATTAGAATTTCAGAACTTTTCATCAGACTTGTTTGGAACGAAACAATAAAATTCTATGACACTGCTCAGAACAATTAGGAGAAACGTATTTTTAATTTAGTAGTGATTTTTTTAACATTTTAATTGATATGATTACTGTAAATATTGACAAAGTACATACGATTTCACAAATCGTATCAAAACAGTTGATACTCAACAAATTTCTAATTAATTTAAGGTTCGAGAGCGCTTTTCTACAAAATGATACTGGAGTGAGCTTAAATAACATTTTTTGATTTAAAATGTTTCAAAATGATGAAAATAATAATAAATTTTGAACTACCTACGTCATTTCCTATGAAAAAGTCATTTTTAAGTCAAATTTCAAGCAAAATTCGTGTAATATTCAAAACAAGATTGCAAAAAATTCTATGAAAGGAATGTTGTGTTATTTTCACAGTATATTCAGCTGGTAATGATACAGATTACGAACTAATATGTGAAGGATTATGGTATGCTCATAAGTTACACTCAACTCTGTTAATGAAGGTGTGATGTTTTTGAAATTTCATCCTACAATATCGTCTACAAAACACTGTAATTAAACAAATATATTATGTGATAGAACTTAGATTTTCTTTCATCAGCAAAAAAATATAAAGCACAATATTGTATTAAAATTTCGTAATGATAGAATGAATAGATTTTTAGAAATCGTGTTTCAAACTGAACTAAAATGTCAAAAATTGTATTCTTTGTTAAACGTTTAGTCAGGATTACTTGTATGTGAAAACGCAACATTAAAGTGCATGTAACTTCGGTTTTAAGTGTCATATAAACAAAGTCAGGCCTGTTTTGGAATCACAACAAACAGGGATTTCTAAAAAAGTAAAAAATAAATAAATAAAAATCGATATTTTCTTCCAAAATGATGTTTTCAACATAGTCGGATCAGTAAAATTAATAAATTTAAATGGAAAAATTTAATACATTTAGACGAAAATTTTTAATAAATTTAGATGAAAAATTTTAATAAATTTAGATGAAAAATTTTAATAAATTTAGATGAAAAAAATTAATAAATTTAGATGAAAAAAATTAATAAATTTATGAGAAATTTAATAAAATGCAATAGATTCCCTTATATAATTGTTAAAGCATGTTCCACAACTGACCGAAGTGTGTGCCGGGAAATGTTCAGCACGTGGCGTGAAATGCTGCCTTTAAGGTCAGGTGAAGTTCTTGGATTGTCACGACTTACCAGACGTTTCAAATGCCCCCAAAGCCAAAAATCGCATGGATTAAGGTCCAGGGATCGGGGAGGCCATAGATTAGGGAAGTGCCGGCTGATGACACGGTCTTCTGTGAAATGTGTTCTAGGAACATTCTCATCACACTTTGCAACGTGTGGAGGAGCTCCATCTTGCATAAAGATTGTGTATGCAAGGCAGTGACGCGCTTGCAGAGCCGGAACAATTTCGTTCTGTAACAGCAATGCATATCGGTGATCGAACACGTCAATGGACCTGTAGAACGTAATTCCTCGTGGAAGTAGGGACCGAGAATAAATAATGCAGTAAATTCACACCATATCGTCACTTTTGGTGAATGCAACGGAATGTCTAAGATAGCTTGCAGATTTTCTGGTTCTCAAATTCAGCAGTTGCGAGTATTCATTGCATCATCCAAGTGAAAATGCACTTCGTCTGTCCAGAGGATACAAACTGCAGTGAGAACCGGAGTCGAGTGTCATACTCATGTGGAAGCAACTGCTGCACAAGTGACAGTTTGTACGGATAATATCGGAGGATATTCCGTATGATCTTATGGACAGTTGAATATGACCAATCCAACGCCTGTGCAATACGCCTGACACTAGAGCGACCACGATAATTCGAAGCAAGTCCTCTTCCACCTGAAGCAAAACCTCCTGTACTGTGTCTATAGAAATGGGTTTTCTTCCTCTTCAGGACGAACAGCCAACGATCCTGTGGTTTCGAATTTCATTATCATACTCCGAAGGTTTCTAACATTCATTGGACCTTTTCGAATCTTCTTCCAAGTCCGATATTTCCGTAGAGCAGTTACTGCGGAATTGCTGTTTTGGTGAAACAATTTAACCAAGAAAGTGCGTTTTCGTAAATTATCGTCATTGTGAACAGCAGGCACATTTAGAAACAAGATCTCCGCGAATATTTCTAGGTTTTATACCAGCTACTGCGTGACATCACATAAATGTACATGTTTACTACAGGTATTCAAAGTGAAATGCCCTCTGTTGGCAACATGTGCAATTAATTTTTTCTCCCTGAAGCAAATTCCCATCACTTCATGAAGTCCTCCACAAAATTTCACAGTTTTCGACACTTCTCACACTTTCGACTGGTTTCACCTGTAGGTTACTTCAAAATAGGGCCTTTTAATTATGGACGCCCTGTATAAACTTTTGAGTTTCTCTGATGATGTGATCTGAAATTTTAAACTAAAGCTATATTCTCCGTGTGCTCAGAACGTTTCAACGTTTCTAATTGCAATATTCGCTGAAATATTTGAATTTAAAAATCAGAGGAAAGTTGGGAAAGAATGGTCTAAATTAACGGAAAACGTCTCTTTCTCCCATTTATGCTTCCAATTTCCCAATTTTTCTCAGGCCTTTGAATTCAAATATCTCAGCAAATGTTGCACTTAGAAACGTAGAAGAAACGTTAAACGTAGTTAGAAACGTTAGAATTTCATTTGTTGTTCACAGAAGCAGTCGGGCTACAATTTTCTAATTAGGTTTTTAAGCACACGGGAAATTCGTAAAATGTTTATTTCTTTATTTTTTATGTATATGACGCCTGAAGAAGCAAAATTTAAAATTTTAAGCAACTGCACGTCATTTGAAAACTTCTTGTTATTGAAAGTGTTCTTCTAATATCAACGTTTACAGAGATAACTGTGCAAACAATTTAGGACACTCTATAATAATAATCACTGGACAGGCATCAAAATTCAAAGTTTCCCGCTCACCCATTTTCGCAGTAATTAGCAAATTTGTATTAAATTCTTCTTTTTTTTTGGCTATAATTGGTGATATCCCGTATTTTAGTATCGCAATTTCCTGCATTATGAAATAAATATTAAATATGTTTTGATATACAATTTATATTTGGAACGATTTGGATGCTACTAATATCAATATTACAACAACAACAGTTGAATAATTTATCATTCAGTTGGGTTGAATTATCAAGTCTGCCTGCGTACCAACTATGCCATTGTCATGAATTACCTCTGGTCCTCGGACTATACGCTGAGAAACGCTGCGCAAAGTAATCATTATTTGTACTGTAATAATATGTTAAAATACTGTCCTCTGCATGTTTGCAGATGTAAATATTAAACAATGTGTATTTATCAGATAATTACAACTCTACGTTAGCTAATTACACGCAGAAAAAAAATCTCTCATTAAAAAAAAAAACTTCCTCTGCTCGAGTTTATCTAATTATTTTACTTCCAAATCAACCTTGTACACAATTACCTCTCTTTTCCCATTTCTACCAATGCGGATAAAATGCTGAGACCTTATCAAGCGGTAGCAACTGCAACCGACATTAGATTTTTTTATAATTATTATTGTTATTCTATTTGGTATACTTAGGAATACTTTTTTATCCTTTTAATATTTTTCCATGAAAAAAAATTAGTGTAAGAAAAAATTAGCAAGAAGATTTTAAAAAAAAAAGGCACATATCGTTTCACAAGCAACCAAAGTTTAGCCATTATTTGAAAGTGATATAGCGAAGGGAATCTTGTCGAGAAAAAAAAAAAATGCGATAATTAGAAAACATCAAGAAAGAGAAATAAATTAAAATAATAAAAAAAAAACCCTTCAGCTAACATGAATGATAAAAAAAAAATATTTAAAAAAAAATCAGCAGCGGTGCTGAATTATACGAGATTTTCATTAGCATAATTAAAGGTTCTATGCTTCCAGGCATGTTATTCTTCTTCAACAGCAAGAGCAAGGAAAAGACAAAAAATACCCAAAAAAACATTAAAATGTTAATCTGATGAATGCTGATTTTAAATAGCAACTCTTTCTCTTTCCCTCATTTGACTTTCATAATTTTTTTTTTTATATTATTATTCAACTTTTGATTTGTTTTTACGTGACAACCGTGGATCAAAAAACTAAAAAGTAAAAAAGAAAAAAAAAAACTCCTAATATTACTTGAAATAAATTTCGGTAAAACTGACTTATTCCGAAATTATGTTTTCTTTGTGCTTGCATTGCGTTTTCTAATCAGAATTATTCTGGGTTTTTTTTTTTTTTTCATTTATCTAGGTTTTATGGCTTAATGTTATTGAGTGGTTTATATTGAGGTTCTTTTGAATTATTTAAATTTTTCGTATATTTCCATATTGTTTTCTTTCGATCCTTAATTTTTTCGAATACTTTTATTGCATTTTTTTTTTTCGTTTAACGGAACGAATTTTATAGGCAGGCGTATTTTATATGTGACTGAGTGGAAAATTTTTCTAAATATATCAATATAACTGTTTTAAATTTTTAACGTTCTTAACTGTTACGATCGGATACATTCTATCGTTATTTTATATGTTAAATAAATAACTATAGACAGAATTATTATTATTATTTTACCTCGTATAGTAGATTTATATAATATCAGTATTCTATCGTCGGATAAAAGTAGAGTTTTGACTTCCTTCTACCTTTTCGTCAAAAGTATTACAGGGTGGACGCATTTCTTGGACACATTTAAAAAATAAGTAACGAATCAACCGATAGACATAATAAAGTGTGATGTGCACTAAAATACTTATGATAGCATAGAGTCTTTTATGATAAATTAAAAAGAGTTCAAATTTTACTCATGGTTGGCTCTGTGTGAAACGAAGATACTCAACATAACACATAAAATGCAACAGAAACGGTGCATAATAATGTTTATGACAATTTGCGTTACATAAAACTACAATATTTCAATATGAGCACCCTTTCACCCGTTTAGATGTAGCCCGAGCTGAAAAGGACTCTCATATTGAAATTTGATAGTTTTATGTAACGCATATTGTAATAAACATTAATAATTCACTGCCTGTGTCGTATTTTATGTACGTCGAGTTTTTTGTTTCACAGCTCCACCTGGGAGTGAAATTTTAACTCTTTTTTAATTCATCAAAAAACCTTCAGGCTATGACAAATATTTTACTGCAAACCTCACTTTTTATGAAATAATTTCGTTCGTTATCAATTTTAAAATATGTCCAGAACTTCTCGTTTATCCTGTATCGTTACCATTGTCATTTTTTTTCTTCAAACTATAGCAGCAAACAGTTAAATATAGTTGAGAGAGAGAGGGAGAGATTCAGTATTTTAAACCAATGAAATTTTCAAAGCTCAAAAAATTCACACATCTCTCTTACTTAATTTACTTCATTTTGTAGAGTTGATGCACATTTCATTGAAATTTTCATAATCATAAAATATATTTCTTTATAAAAATGTTTTACAACAAATGTAATTACATCATGAAGTAAAAAATGTCTTTATAAAAGAAAAATGTCATTATACCTTAATAAAAAAAACCAGGAATTTAATTATGTTTCAATTATAAAATGAATTATTTTCTAATTCTTTGTTTCTTTACGAAAAGAGTACGTATTGTTTAATAAAAAAATATAGCTATTTAATTATTCGTAGGTTTAGAAATTAAGCAATTGCATTTTTCTGTCGATTATCAAAATCCTTGTTAATTATATATTATCCTTTTTTATTTAATTAGAAATGAGCTTTTCTATAATCATTGAAAAAAGAGATAATCAACTCTATGTATGTTTGAAGGAAACTTAAATAAAATGGAAAAATGGATAAAACTCCGAAAATAGTTGAGCCAGCAATAAAACGGATTTTCAGGCTACACGTTGAAACGGCAATATTTGTAACCAAGGTAGCAAAGTTCTCTGTTAATTAGTAGAAAAGAGAGAGACAGTTGGGAAAGGTAAGGAAGAAAGAAATAAAAAGAGTGAAAAGTAGATTATAGCACTTCGAAGAAAATTAGAAATACTGTTTTCATTTGCGTGCGTTGAAAGTGTAAGGAAAGTTAGGGGAAATCGTGGGTCAAAGCTCACTCGTTAAGGAAATGTCCAATCTAGCAGAAAACGCGATAATTGGTTAACGCATTTACTGCAATTTTCCGCCATGATTCCACCTTACCTTAGAGTTTATTGTGGTGTTGCCAGATGTGTCATGTACTTTCTCTTCTATCTGCAATGGACGAGTAGTTTTGAAAATCGACAAATGAACAAAAGAAAACGGGAATTTCTGCACTAGTTTTCTGATAATTCTCCCAGAGAAAGAATTTATAAATTGCTTATAAGTGGAATTAATAATGCAAGTTTTACTGAATGTATTTCATGCTATTGTGTTATTCAAACGTTTTCGGTGATAAGGAAAAAATTCACCAAAGATATAATGCTGAATTTATGTTTTCTTTGATATACAAGAGACGCTTTCAAGCAACTGACTACGTGCAGGCACTTAATACTGTATAAAACAAGGAAACCCAGTGAAATTTCTGAAATATTTCCATAACTTTTCGAGATCATTCATGTTACGTTATAAAAATTAGCTTATTTTCATCACTTATGCCAGACATTCTACACTAAAAACAACAGCATGCATTCAAATAGTTTTGGTACTGTATGCTTCTGCGACTGTTATCTGTGCAACGAACTAAAAAATTTGAGGTCCACGGAATATTCTCTGAAATATGGCAGGTTTCGCTAAACAATACGTGAATTTTATAAAAAAAAACTCAAAATATTTTATTCAAACAGCTGTAAAATAATAAATTCTGAACATATATCAAAGATCTTAGTTCATTGTACAGCTAAAGTTATCTGAAATTCATGAGGATATCATGCATAGTTAGTTTCTGAGAAATTAGGTTTCACGTGGAATGAAATAACGGAGAAAAAAAAAGAATCTTCACTCGTTTGAAAATTGTCTGCTGCCTTTGAAACCATTGTTCCAAATGACTTAAATCAGGCATTACTTTGTGTTTACTTGTTGCATGTATAATAATAAAATACTTTTGGATTCTGTGTAAAACATTCTTTCAAACATATTTATAAAAACCATTTCGAGAAATTCGTCATTTGAATGTAGTCAGTTGCTTTAGGGCGGTATTCACCGACATGGCTTAAACTATAGCCACAACTTTTCGATAAGAGATCGACACGGATTGGTTAAATTCAGGTTTTAACCAATCTATGTTGATCTCTTATCCAACAATTGTGACTACAGTTCAAACCATGGCGGTGAATACGGCCCTTGAAGAAATTTACATGAGCCACATATTCAGTTACGTTCAGGTTTTAGTTATCTAGACTAAAGTCATATATCGTTAGGTATGATCCCTGTTGTGATCGCATTAAAATAAAAGCTGTCAACTTGAGCAAATGTTTTGGCTGAAAAATTGATTCGCAGCTGGCATGAAAAAGTTCATCCCGGAGATGGGAGAGAAATATTTTGCTGCTAGTACAGCAGCAGAATATTTGCCAACCGATCACACTAACTGATTGGTTGATAAATAAAATTCAGCTAGATACAATTTCGTTTTGCAAAGAGACATACACTTCCTTGAGGGGGGTTGGAGAAAAGAGCAACGCGTGATCTTGTTCGCACACGAGGCTTGAGCTGTGAGGAAAAAATTGATTCTTGAATATGTTTACACTAAAGAAACGCGAGTGTCGAGTGGATATTTCGAAGTGTTTAAATTTTTTCAACGGGTGGGATAGGATGGACAACGAGTTATTAATACACCATCAATCAACTGTTCGACAAGAGGACACCGGTATCGTTTACTGAGGGACAATCCCAGGTTCTGGTATCGAGGGAATTTTTCCTCTAATAGGGTTGTTTATAAATGGAATAGTTTACTTCCGGGGGTCGTGAATTCTAGCACAATTGCAAGTTTAAAAAGAAGTACGACAAACATATTGGGATAAATCGAGAAGCTGTCCATACTTTGATAAGACAACCATAATCTTGTTTACGGGCAGTGTATTATATAACTATCGACCGCCCAATAATTACATACGCGATTCCTTGTGAAAAACTTATATAGAAAATTGTTTTCTGTTTTGGGATGGGAGGAATATTAAGGGAGATGTAATGTATAGCATTTTTTTGACGCGTCATTTTTCTAACGAATTCAATTTTCAGTTACGAGTCAAACACCCAACAAAAGTGAATTTTTCCACCAACAGTGGGTTGGCACTTTTTGAAAATGAACTGAAATATTCAATCCCGTTAGAAGCCAAGTTCGACATTCTTATTTCACGATTGGCGCTATTTCTCTCCATGTAGTGTGATAATATAACCTTGTTATTGCGTGTAGCTTACATGTAATTATGTTAGCTTCGTCCACTATATTGGGAAATTTATCGCCAGATTTGTAACGTGTTATCCAAACGAGATCTATTTGAAAATTTTTGTAATCAAATCAATACATTTTGCGAAAATGTGGTAATTTTTTTTCTCCTTCACAGAAGATTTGAGAGATGCATGCAGTGCATAGTGTTTACTGTGCAATATTTTTTTTTACCCTGTGATTTGAATTACATTGCATGTTGGCGAGTAAGAAAGGGCAATATTTTGTGAGCAATTTTGAACAATCATCGAAACTGTTACGCGTAAAAAGCTTCAATGAAGGATGTAAAAATGGTGCCCTGACTAAGGTGACTGGTGGGAGTAGTAAAATTGCAACAATGATTCAGTCAGAAACTTTCAATCCAACTAATTATTTCATTAACTGTCATATTCAATATAGTTAGCGTTTTTGGATTTTTCCTATACATTATACATCGAATCATATTTTCATACCAATTCATACATGTTGTAATGAAGATTTTCAAATTTCCTTGTAACTGCAATTGATTTTGATCGCACTGGAACGTTAATAAATTTACTTTAAAATTTTATTTCGAATCAAATCAAATTTATGCATTTTCGCACATGCATAAAGATTTAAAATTAATTTTTATAAAACACTTTTACCATTCAGAGGTATGATGCCTGTACGGATGATTAAAAACTCACATGGAAATTAAGAAATTTTATAAAAAATTAGACATGAACAGAAACAATAAGAAAAGACAAAACAGTCACATAATCTATGACGAGAAAAATGTAAAATAAACAAAACAATAAATAAAAAAAATTATGTAGGGGAAAAAATTAAACTTACACAAACGGGGAAAATTTTTTTGAAATAAAAAAACATATATATACATAACTAAAGGGGCAAAGCTATGTTGGATATATATTACTGCTCCTCCTAAAGGGCAAAATACGAGTCTGCATCGTCTATCGAAATTAATAATTTAAATATTGCTTATTTAAATGCCAGGTGTGGGTAAATTCTGTATTTCTAGCGGTGATAAATTATATATTTTCGGATCTAAATAATAAAAATGTTTACGAAAAATTTCTTTCCTGAAAGCAAGGAATACGGTAAATCATAGCAGACCTTCGCTCGGAGCAGACAAAATGCCCAACGAGGTGACTGAGAAAAGATGCCCCCCATAACAAATATGGGTGTCACATATTTCTAAAATACAGCATCGCCATTAAAATACACCTTTAAAAACTAAAGACTATACAGGGTGATTCAAATCTCAACGTAAAAACTCTTAGGGGTGGGGTAGAATACACAAAAATAAAACAGAATCACATAGGAATGTATGACCGGAAACCCACACCTGATCAGATTGAAGATAAACGAAGATGCAGAAATGACAAGCCAATAATGAGTGGTTTTGAATCATCTTGTGTATACATGATAAAATATAACATACTGCCCATTTTTGATTGATTTCTAAAGATCTTAATTAATTTCTAATTTTTCTGCCGTTCAGTTTACTAGCACATAGCACATAGCACATTTCTGCAAAATTTTTTGGATAGTAGTTTTTTCTAATCTCACGGATAAACTCAAATACCGCAATCTTAATAACAAGCGCGAATAAATTTGTGTAAAAAGTGTAAACACGCACATAAACAAAACTGTTTTTTTTCTCGATTTCTCTTTAGGGTTATCAGTTTCAAAAACACCAATTTATGCGTTTGATGCACGTTCGGTGAATTTTGCAGGATTATTAAGTGACGTAATCAATTTCTAAAGCTTTATAACTAATTAATTGTGGGTCAAATCAAAAATAAAAAACACTTTTCCGTATCAGTTTTTCTCAAGCAATCACGAAAGTAATTATTAGGCGATATATAGTTACCATCCTGTATAATATTAATTATTCGTCTTTTATTTCGTGATATATGCTCCTATTAGAGTTCCTTATACATGCTATTATATTTGATTGCTGTATTTTAGTTATATTTGACATCTATATTTTTATGATCATTTTTTTAGCCACCTCGTTGGCAAATTTGCTTGTTGTGGCCTTTGTGTTTATATTTGTATCAGATGTTTCACCCTATAATGTTGTTTTTTGCGCAATACATCGTGTACCACACAAGGAAGTAGCTTCCCGGCAACCTTTATTAACACTTTCGTACGGTAGATATTGCAAAATACCGATGTTATTAAATCATACAAAAAATAAACACTTATGAGGGATTTCAAAATATATTGAAGGTAATTTTCAGTAAAATATAAAGGATATCGTTGTTCCGGTTTCAAAATATTCTCGAAAATATCGTTATGGAGGGATTTATAATAAGGCTGCCGTTGTATCAACATTAGACTAGAGGCAATTTCAAACAAGATAATATCAGAGAAAAATATCATTGTAGAGGGTTTCATCGTTATTTCGAGTATTGTTGTAGCAAGGTTTCACTGTAATAGTATCAACAGTATAGTTTTGCAATAAGAAAGTGCTTTAAAGTTTTCTTTAGCGATCAAAGTTGTGATTCGGAACTTTTATATCAATGAAAACAATATTTTTGTTCTTCATTCTTATTATAGGTATTCATTTAAATACTGACCACGAGAGAAATTGGGTGAAATAAATTTCAGAAACTACGTTTTGATCCTAAAATTTCTAATGCGTATGCTTGCTTTCTCTAAATGCATTGTCAAATATTTCTAAAATAATTACATCAATTTCGTTAACTTCCATACTGAGAAAAAATGTATAGAAGTGATTCCTTACAAATATACCTTTTTTGATCCTAAAATTTGTTTCTTATCCCAAATGTTTGTAGGAACTAATATTATCGAACTGTGTTTCTTATTGGTAGAAACTTTCCGAGAACGTAGAAGAAAAAATCAGGTGAGTTGTGAAAAGTACTAACATCGAATTCGTGTTTATGGTCAATGTGAATGTTGTACGGAAATTGAATATTCTTTCTTCCTTCCCTAGAGGAAATCCAAAAATGTCTTTACTTACAAGACCATGAAATGTCGATCTGCCTGAAACGGAAATAGCATTTTTTTGCGCGTCAAGAAACATAAATGATATCGTAGATATAGGAAAGGATAATCTCATAGAAAACTATAGAAAATAGGGAAGCGATTTCAATCATTGCACTGAACAGCTGAACTTCCGATCACTCAGAATAGACTCAGATAAAAACATCACTTTACGCAGTGCGTCAAAACTGAACTGTATAGTATCCCTGTGCTAAATTGAAACTTGCTTCCCACTAAATCCACTAAGAAAATATATTTGCTGATATATTGTTACCGATTACGCCAATGATTAAACAGAATTTAGTTTCAATAGGCATGGATGATTTAAAGGGAGATGAAATGCCCACGGTGCTTTAAAGAGCATCGTAGTGGCTCGATGTTGGAGAGCAATTCCGTAAAACAATACAGAATAGAAAATAAATGGATAATGCCAGTTGCTTTGGAAACTAACAAAGACCATCTGCTTAGTCCAGAGCTGGAAGCTATCGCTCATCGTGACGTTCAACGCTGCATTACATATTCCATATGGACTTGAGTTAATACCCGATCCTACTGCTCTCGCTTTTAAAAATAGCCTAGAAATGCAGCGAAACGGGGTGTCTCGGCCAGATGACCACGCATTTCTCCATCGCAATTGCTTCTCCCGAACAAACTGCAAGTTGACTTATGAAGGTAGGGGATTCCGATGCAAAAGCATAGAAACAAAAATAAGAGTAAGGGACCTAAAGAATATTCCAGAAATTTTATCCGGGATAGTTGCTATATTGAGCTCTGGTGAAATCTGACTCGCTGGAGAAAAATAAACTCTTTTGAATTGAAACTTTTCTACAAGGTGTTTTCTTCACAACGAATAACACCTGGAGTCAGATAAACTCGAATACAATATTTTTTAATATACTCGTGGCAGCGAAACAACTTCTAGTTACTCATAAGACTGGTTTTGTTTTGTTTATGTACTCGCCTAGATTGTAAATGAATATCAGTTTCCCACGTTACCCACAAAAGTGCGTTTTCAGAAACGAAAATATTCCATTGTTTTACAAAAGAGATAAATAATTATGTGAAAAAATATATGAGTATACATTAGGCATATGCAACACTTAACAAAGAAATAACGCAAGTACAATAATAGGATAAATGAGTCAGTTTCTCGCAAAACAACTTAATGTATAACTATTTTTTGAGTAACAATATCTTTGGCAATGTATTAAAGTATTGTACTTCAAAGTATTACAGAAAAAAATTAGCATCTACTATTTAACAAGGAATTAATTAAAATACATTTTTTTTTGTCTTTCAAAGTTTTATTTCTCCAAATAAGAAAAATAGGAGAAACAATTTATATAAAATATGAAAAAATTAAACTTTCTACTAATTGTGGTATTCAAACGTGAAAGAAAATAGATTGAAAAAGAAATGTGGGGAAAAAAAAAACAGAATTCAAAAATTGGGGAACATTACAATATTTCTGAGATTGAAGTTATCGATTTTTATGTCATAAAATGTTGAGCTCTATGGGGACAAATTTCATAAAATTATGGAAAACAATGTGTCTCTTTACCTTATTTCCCTAGTTACTGGACAGAAAAACGAAATGAAATCAACTTGAGAAAATAACAATCATGCTTCCGCTGTATGTTAAATTTCTATTCTGGCATCCGCAAAACTTTCAAGCTGCAAATCAATTTTTCCACTCTGTCAGAAACTTGCAGGAAGAAAAAAGAAGAGACGAGTGAAAAAGAAATAAAACAAGCAAATGGCAAATTGCTATGCGGTCTTGAATTTCCTACTCACGAATTTTCTTACAAATCTAATTTTCCTGGATTTAACATGACATTTCTAAAGAAGTTGGAGAAGAAATAAAAAATAAGTTTTTTTGGAAATATTTTTCTCAGACAGACACCCCAATTTTGAAAGAATTAATGGGTTTGGAATAAAACCTACTTTTCTCTTAGTAAATAAAATTAGAGGATAGGAAAAGGTAGAAGGGCTTTACGTGGATATCTTAAGAATTGTAAAATTATTTTAATTTTTTTTCTCTGCTAAAACTCCCCACCTTACACTACTTACACATTCCTATTTTCTTATATTTTTGTTTCTGTCCTTCTAGACTTTAGGTGATTGATTAGGCTCGTGCAGTAGCCATTAATCAATTAAGTGGGAGGATAAAAAAAAACAAACATCGGAGAAAATGTTGAAAAAACTACCAAAAAAGAAATCTTCAGACTATGCACTCAATTCTTGCTAATAGAAGTGAAATGGTAAAGTTATTATTCATTAACTGAAAGCACCGCAACTAGGGAAAGAGCTTCCAGAAATGAAACAAAGAGGAAAAAAGTATCATAAAAGAAGTAAACGATAAAAAAAAGCGGAAAAAAATTATATTGGTCGTTTAGATATCTTGCTGATATCTCTCATCTGCAAAGTGATGTTAATGTAAATGAATTACTTATCGTGGAATCACCCTCTCCTTTTTTGCTTCTTTTTCCCCTAGAAATTATGACCCGATATCGGAACATTAATTAACCGTTCTTATGAAATAAAGGGGACATAATTTTTTTTTATTCTCTACTATGTGCATTATTTCTGGAGTTAATTGTCGATACTTTTTGAGTGAATTTCAGGAGTTTTCTTAATACCGTATTCCACCGGAAAAGCGGGAATGTCGCCAAAAATCGGGGGACACCAGCTTTTTAAATGTTGGAGTCTGATCTATTTCTTGCATGCTGGTAAAACCGGGGTTCAACAAGTATCGCATGATACATTCATATATCACATGATATATATAATATAGATAATTAATCTATATTATATACTGAATAAATATACGGATCGGAATAAAATAATAGTTTTACTGTGTCAAACGTGTTTTGTCGAGAAATTTGATAATGGTAATGGAATTAAGCGTTAATGTATCACCCTAACTTAATTATCATCCATCTAATGCGAAATACAGATACTGGGTTTTTTTCTGTATGCTTAGGGATGGATTGAGGAAATATGTGTTGACGGTTTAATATTACAATAACATGTTTTGCATAGCAAATCTCAAACACGTGATCAAAGAATATAAAAATACTTCGCAGTATACTAATTATTCCATTTAGCTCATCTAATTTACGTGAATGAATATGCTATAGTTTGTGTTAGCAAAAGCAGACATACAGATAGAACTATCTGAAAACAGTAAAACACAAAGGTTCTTAAAATGCAGGAAAAAAATAAAGTTCAAACCAACCAACTTAATCGATTTTGAGAATCCGGATAATTAGGAATTTTCAGCAATCTATGACTCAACTTTTCCGGCATGACGGAAAATACGGATATTCTCGGTAGTCTCGTCTCCCTGTTGTTTCCCGTCATGCCGGCTATTGCGGGAGAATACGGTAATTATTACGCATGTCAAAATTATTTTTATGTAATTCCGTCGAAAATATAATTTACTTATACTGTATGATAATTACATGAATGTAGCAATTATTGAAGCTTCTAAAATTCGTTAATGGAAACCTTCGAACAATGTTGAAATTTTATTTTTTTATTATTTTACGAAAAATTAAAAAAAACATTCTAGACTTCGAAATTGAGTTATAACTAAATATTGGGAAATGCCTCTTGTTGATCTACAGTTATTACTAGCGCTGATGATAATTATCATTAAATATTTATCTTGAAAGAGCAATAGACTCAGATGCACGACGTATCAATACGTCGTATAAAATATCGATTCATGTGAATTGGTTGAAGACTAAATATTGACTGAGATGATTAGATAGATTTCTTTCGAAAATTCTTACGAATGCATGGCTTATAACTTGAAATTTTTATAGCTTACCAAAAGGGCAGTAGAATTTAGATGACGTATTTCACAATTTAAATCCATCTCTTTGCATTAATGCATTCATATATCAACCTATTTCAATAGATATTTCGTTGATTCCTGAGTTGCATTACTCATCCAATTAGAATCGGCTTTATTTTGGGGGCCCTATATAGAGACTAATTAGATTTAGTTGAGAAATGCAACAAAGATTATTCATCATTAAAGAAATATTCTATTTTAAATCTGCACTACGCTGTGTGATTACATTAATTATAGATACACAGTGAATGTATCATACCACAGTTTGTACAGAGTAAAATGTCAGTTTAATGCATTGCGCTCTAGAAATAATCTCTCGTATAAATATAAAAATGTTATGTTAATGGAATTTTGATTTAACTTTTATGCAAATTACTTTCCGAAAATTCGCCCGCTGTCTCTCTCATTAAAATAACCTTACAAGTTAATCTGATAATCTTTGGTGCTCTGTGCTTTTAAAAGATATTTTTATTTCGATATATGTCAAAAAGAATAGAAAATCCTGAATGTTCGGTCTTGTTTTGAAGCAAGCTAAATACTTTATCAAAATCACTTTCCGGATATCGGAGTGACACTTGAATGTGGAACGTAATGCTTTAACCGCTTCACTTACAAGCGATTGACAAGCAATTCCGACAAGAAATTGTCGGAAGCGATTGACAAGAAATTGTCTCTGTTTGACGAATCGGCGATAAATATGTTTTTTTTTGTCCTAACCTAGCCGCATTCTGGAAAAAGGAAGAAAAGTTGAAAACTAAGAAAGAAAAAAAATATATATATATATAGATGCTCTTATATATATATATCCCCCCCCCTCTCTTATCTGCAATACTTACAGATAAGAGTAGGTACGAAGTAGATTTCTGTTTTTACCCTCACTTACCTGGTTTCTTTCGCTCGCTCTTAGATGTATATAGTAGAAGGATACATCACGAAGGTAAAAAGAACTACTTTGTTTTCGTAGGGTTGTAACAAAGCATCGTGGTGATGAGGAGGAGGAAAGGAAACTGATGACTATTTTTGAATTTATTCCACTTGCGTTTGCTCGAAATATTACGTCCTTGAACGTAAAGCGGTCAACACTTCAAAGTAACTATAACGCATTTCTGAGATTTTTTTTGGAATCGGAGAACTGCTGCTGATCAACAGTAACAGTGGTATTCCTTATCATTAAATGCAGAGAGTGTGATAGTTTTTCGGATTGATATATCCTTGTTTTATCCTTCTTATTGTTCAGGAAAGTATATATTTGAAGTTATATAGATGTTGGAAAAATACGAAAGAAAAAAAGTAAATGAGCTCTACCCAATGCTGCTGAAGTAAGTAATCTAGGAGAAGGGCCACTTAGCAGAAAGTGTGAGAGTGATTAATAGCCTCTTTGGCTGACACTCTCCAAATTAACCCAAAGATGACGATGACGGTATGTCAAGCAAAACATCAGAAACGATGACAAATTGCAGAATATTTTATGAAACCTCCTGTCTGACGCATGTGATCAGCTAGCTGTTCGAGATATTCCGTTTATCCCGGATAGAAATAATAGAGTAAAAGAAATGTGCAGTCATACAGTATGCTAGCTTTTGAATATTTCTAAGTTGTAACACAACTCACACTATTGCATACATACAATCCTTCTTATCAAGAATAAATATTCGAGTCCAGCGTGATTAATATTTAGGATTTATAGCTTCTACGTTTAGCGATTTCAGAAATAAATGGCTCTTCTTTTTTTTCATTATCCTAGTTTCAATTTGCTTATAATTTAAATTCGTTGAGAACGTTTAACCGTGAAAAATAAAATTTAATCATGCATATAAGTGTGTATGTACGGTTAACTGTCTATGGTCTGGTGTATACAGGGTGGATGCTATCGCCCGCCCAATAATTACAAACGTGATTCCTTGAGGGAAAAATATGGAAAAGTGTTTCCCGTTTTAGGATCAGACGAATATTTCGGGAGTTATAACTTTTTGAATTTTTAGAGACGTGTCAGTTTTTTAACAGACAGTTACGAGCCAAACAGCCAACGAAAGTAAATTTTTCCTCCAGCGGAGGGAAGGGTTGACGCTTCTTCAAAATGAACCGAATATTAAATCCCTTTAAAAATGTAGTTCGGCCTTCTTCTTTCACGATTGTTGTTTTTTCTCTCCAGGTCGTGTGGATATTTTAACCTAGTTATTACGCGTTATTTTCGTCCACTATATTGGCTAAATTAACACCATACTTGTAACGTGGTGGCCGAATGAGATCTATTTGAAAAACTGTTTAACCAAATAAAAACTTTTTCGACAAAATGTGGTAATTTGCTCTCCTTCACCGTTAAGTGAAATCTTTTGAGTGAAGGTGCATGCAGTGAATAGTGTTTTCTGCGTGATGGTTTTTTTACCCTGTTTTTCGGATTAGATCACATGTTGATCAATGAAGAATCATGTTGATCAATAAAACAGGGAAATATATTTTTGAGTTATTTTACAATTTCATCAAAACCGTTACACGTAAGAAGTTTTAATAAAGGATGTAAAAATGGTAGCTTGACGAAAGTGACTAGTGGAAACAGAAAAATAATAACAACGATTCGCACAATCAGCAACTTTCAATCAAACTAGTTATTTTGTGAATTGCATATTCAAAACACTTTATGGTTTCGAATTTTATCGATTGATCATTCATGGAGTCGCATTTTCATACCGAATTCTACTTGTTGCAATAAAGATTTTTCATTTTCTTGTGACTGCAATTGATTTTTTCGCTCTGATAAATTTACTTCAACTTTATTTACAAGAAAGATTTTGACGATTTTTGAATATGTATGACAAATACTTTATAAAAAAAACCATTGTACCAATTTTTTTCTCAATTATTTTCCGTATTTTAAAAGTACATTTTTTAGTGAAATTTCAGCACAAAAGACGGCTATGTAAATGAAATATTTTTTTTTTATCCTGAAACAGATGATTCCTTGTTGGCGTCATTTTTAAGAGCAGCTGAAATATTAAGTGTTCAGAGATTTATAAGATCGCACTAAATTGAGGGGAAAGAAAATAAAATTCAAGGTAACAACTATTGAGCTTTGATAAGCATGTTTTTATCTCTTCATAGATAAATAGGAAACCTACATTCTACACTTAATTGGCCAAATTAATAAAAAAAACCCTTTCTCATTAAATAAACTGGAGTGTTGATGTATTGCTTCAATCAAAAATACGCATTTACATCTGTATTTGTGAAAATAAAAAAAATAGTTTTATGGGGTTGAACCATATAGGGTGATTAATCTCTTGTGTACGTACATACGTGGAAATGAGTTTAGCTAAATTAATTTGGTATTATATATATAATAGTTAAAATATGTGAGTGTTAATGCGTAATATTAGCAATGAAATCACAATCAATTAAAGGAAAGCTGTTTTGAACAAAATGTTGAGATATTAGACTAGCGCTGCATCCTGATGTGTTCATAAATTGATATTTTATGGCATGAACACATCTCCGCCGTCATAAAATTGTTTTCGACGTAATTCTATTCGTGATAGTCATCTTCAAAATGTCATTTTCAGATACGAAAAAGGAGGAAAAAGATGAATTGCCAATACATTTTTTAATATTAATACTATGGTAATAGAAGCGCTACCTAAATCAAGTAGCGAAAAACACAGCGTGAAAAGGATGGTCAAGATGATATCACAATGTTAAACTTTCAGAAAGACTCTTCAAGATCATGTCACATAAATGTACATCAAAAACATGTTTTCCTTCTCAGCGTGATGCATCTTCCGGGAAATTCGATAAACTCTGACATTAGTTAATGACATACGCTTCTATAACAAACACTTCGCAAGGCAGGCTCAGTAACAACATGATAACGGCTAAGCTCTTAACTGCGCTTTATACTCCGAGTGTATGAGTGAGCCTAATAGAATTATGTTTGGCAGTTATTTCCGAGACGATCATTTCCCTTCTTATCTCGAAAATAGATCAACCATGAATTATTAGTTTGTTTACTGTTCGAAAAATTTGCATCCGTACAGGAATGAGGTGGAAGCTGCTGCTGTACTTACTTTAATGGTATATTCCACTCTCTCTCTCTCTCTCTTCGTCCTTTCTACTTCAACATTTGCTGATTCTCTATTAGACGAAAAACGTTTTTATCTGTTCGCCACAGAGATTTACTTTTCGCTCTTCTGTCATGATGTCACTTTGAAGGATTATCTAGTCCCCGAGTATCAATGAGCATTACGCCACACAAATTCTTCATGCATTCTCCTAGTTATGGTGAAAAAAAATTAACATTTGTCCATTATTCACACTTCATTACATTCACATTGCTGGATTTTTTTAATAAAAAGAAATACATGTAAAAAAATGTTTAAATATTTGTTCAGGAAAAATGAGAATATTTTTTGCATCTCATATTCCATAAAACACTGTTTTAAAAATATAAATTTATTTTCATCAACATTGATAAACAATAAATAACTAACCCCAGTAGCACAAAGATATATATTTGTAGCTCAAAATTTCAGTTTTAAATATAGATCAATAACTAGCCACGATATAGTTCTCTCTAACAAAAAAAGCACAATCGGAGAGATAATAAAATCTATATTGTGTGGAGATCTGATCTATATCTATATCTATATATATATATAGTTCTCTCTTTAGAGACATGCATTTATGTTGTGTGAATCTGATATTAATCTATATAATAATGTATGCAAGTGCTCTAATTTTTGGACGACAGATGGCACCATTTCAGAAAAAATTGTGGAATCAGCTTTCCATAGATGGGTTTGAACCCGGTTCCCTGAGAATTTGACCTGGCTAACCTGACGGCTTACCCTAAATGAATGTTAAATATTAACGCTCATCACATTCCTGAATTCATAACTGGTCTCTCGATATCATCATGCACAGTTCCATATCAGTCAATATCATGGCAACACAGATCGATACTAATCTGTCGTTCCTACACAGCATGTACGACAGACTCGCAGTATGGATTTATGTCTCCTAAGATAGATCTATCGTGAGAGACACAGGTCCATATCGTGAATCTGTTATAGATCTTTATCAGATTCGCGGTATGAAGCTATATATTTCAAACTATATTGAAATAATTTGTAGTTCCAAGTTGTTTTCTTAAAAAGCAATGATTATTAACGTGGAATCAAATCCATAGGATCAAATTCCTATCCAGTTACTACACTTATTCAACAATACCGATATCAAATATCTATTCGACTAAAAAAATTTGAGACTTAATCCGTAAATAGCATAAATAATTTGCACCATATAGGACGAGATGGTTCTATCTCGTAGTTACATCTGATATTCCTCTGACATTCCAATATATAACGATATGGTCCAGATATTATACTATGTGGTTGTGCTACTGGGGAAACTAGAAGATCTAAAATCAGAGAGCATGCTGGGTTTGAGCTATGAAGAGAGGTTTAATTCATTGAGTACGAGTACGTTTTCTATGTGTGTGTGTGCGCGTATATACATATATATATATATAGAAAAACGTAGGCGTCGTGGAGAGATATGATCGAAATATTTAATATTTCCTAAAAGAGCGGTGTGATGGATACTTCTACTCGGACACACCATTTTCGGTTGGTTGATGAGAATTCTAAGTTGTTGAGTTACGGAGTTTTTCAGCTAACAGTGTTGTGACTATAAGGAATATCTTACCTCTGGTTTCCGTGAATTACTTGAGAGAAAATATGATAAGCTAGGTGGGAGTAAAATCGATGAGCTATCCATACTTGAATGAATGACAAACATATTTTCATGGGCAGTGTATTTTAAATTTTTAGGGGTTTTTTTTTCAGGAACGAGACACAGTTACCTCGTAAGCTTGACACTCAAAGAAAAAATTAAACGTTTTTACTTTTTTTGTTGGTAATATGATATAAAATATATACAATTAATTTAAAAAAGGGTTATTCACCAGCTTGTGTGGAAAAAAAACACCCAACACACACTCAAAATGTCTCACGAGAATGCTTTTCATATTTATAAGTAAGTGGTTTTTGTAGTTTCAAACCCTACGTACCCTCAATATTTAACTACACAGCTAACTAACTGGATATAAACTGGCAATAAACAAAACTGAAAAGTGTGGAGGTCGTCGGCTCTTTCTCAGTTCCATTGGAAGTGCAATGACAACGGTTTAGAATATGGTGACTCCTGCGTTTAATACAGTGAACTGGGCAGATTAAAAACGGTGACAGACAATAAAGGCATTCTTACGGAAGTAAAGTCATATACCACGTGGGACATCAGGAATTGTTTCAAGTTCGTTTATTCTGTGTATTCCAAATTTTTACCAGCAGGTAGCGCTTCGCGTCCAGAATCTCTCAATAAATGGAATAAATAGGTCAAAATGCCCAATGAGGTGGCTGAAAAGAAGAGTGTTTGCTTCACCCATAGCAAATATGGATGCCATATATTTTTAAGATACAGCAACCTA
The DNA here is from genome assembly GCF_987345545.1 of Pholcus phalangioides. NCBI lineage: Eukaryota > Metazoa > Arthropoda > Arachnida > Araneae > Pholcidae > Pholcus > Pholcus phalangioides. The sequence goes on along the minus strand of NW_028301600.1, from coordinate 36,084,249 downwards.
AATAAAAGTGAAATTCTAAAAACTAAAAACTATATATATACATGATAATATAATACACTGCCCATAAATATATATTTATGATTGTCTTATCTAAGTATGGATAAATACGGTCATTAACGAGCGGCTTAGGTTTTCTGAACATTGTTCAGCGGTGGCCAAAAAATCGAATAGAATGCTTGGTCTCATTTTCAAAAAAGTCTCTTCGCGTTCTCCTAAAGTCATTCTTCCGCTTTTTCGAGGCTTAGTTCGTCCTGGACTGATGTATGCTGTAAGGTTTTGGAGACCATACCTACAGAGGGACATAGACTTGGTTGAAGGGGTGCAGAGAAGAGCTACGCGTGCCCTTATTGGCACACAGGGCTTGAGTTATGCAGAGAGACTTCATTTTTTGAATATGGTTACATTGGATGAACGCAGGTGTCGAGGAGATATGATCGAAGTGTTCAAAATTTTCAATGGGATGGATAGGATGGACCATGAACTTTTAGTACACCACCAATCGACTGCTTTTACAAGGGGACACCAGTATCGATTGGTGAGGGACAATGCAAGGTTATGGTGTCGCAGGGAATTTTTCTCTAATAGGGTTGTTAATAAATGTAATATCTTACCCCTGGAGGTAGTAAATTGTAACACAATTGACACGTTCAAAAAGAAGTACGATAAATATGTTGGGGTAAATCGAGAAGCTATCCACTCTTAGAATAAGACAACCATAAGTATTCTTTATGGGCGTTGTATAATATTTTATCATGTGTATATATTGTTTATAATTTGTGTTAATTGCGTTTTTAATGGGGTTGCTGTATTTTTGAAACATATGACAACCATATTTTTATGGGCATCTTTTTATCAGCCACCTCGTTGGGCATATTCCCTGTTGTGGCGTTGTATTTGTATTACCGTAAATGTTTGTTGTATTCCTTTTTAAATGTGTCAATTATGTAAGAAGTCACGACCACCGCGGTAAGTTATTCCATGTATTCACGACCCTATTAGAGAAAAATTCCCTGCGATACAACAACCCTTGCCAATTTATATGGGTGTCGCTTTATCGAAGCAGTCGATTCACCACGTATTAATGATTCATGATAAATCCTGTCCATTCCGTTAAAAATTTTAAACATTTCGATCATGCCCCCCCCCCCCCCGATACCTGCATTGTTCCAATGAAAAGATTTTCAAGAAATCAAGTTTATCTTCATAGCTCAAGCCTTGTGCACTAACAAGAGCACGCGTAGCTCTTCTCTACACCCCCCTTCAACCAAGTCTATGTCCCTCTGTAGGTAAGGTCTCCAAACCCTCACGAAATACTCTAATCCAGGACAAACTATGCCCCGGAAAAGTAGACGAATCACTTTAGGAGAAAGTGAAGACACCATCTTATGAATGAAATCAAACATTCTGTTCGCTTTTTTTTACCACCGGTGAACAATTTGCAGAAAACCTAAGCAGCTCGTCAGTAAGAATACACAGATCAGCAATCCTAGTCACATACGTCACAAGAACACCAACAACTCCTAAGTCAAACGTGGGTTGTTATAAACAAAATACGCATGAAAGCATTTGTCAAGTCTATACGTCATGCTGCATTAATTTGCATATACTGCAATCCCGTTCAAGTCGGTACAACCCACTATCGCTTCGATTTCCTTCTAGCCCCATTGCTTCACGCCATCTGTGAATTCGCAAACAATTGCATCACTACCATGATCGAGTTTTCGATGAAATGCGAAAAAAGTATGGGGGGGGGGGTTTGTGGGACTCCTGTCCAATCAGAGAATTCTTCGTTCTGAATAACCCGTTGTGAACTATATCTTAACCACGATTCTATCCAACTCAGCAAGTTGCCTCCAATCTCAATTTCGTGTAAACACCATGTTTACCATGTTGGATCCGATCGAATGTATGCTGGAAATCAAGGTAAACAACATCTAAATTTTTTTCCTTACCCAAAGCTTTAGTCACGTGGTGGTAGAAACAAAAGAGATCGGTTACACATGACTTCCCCTTTCTGAACCCATGCTGATTATCCGACAACACATTATTCTCATCTACCCACTTCACCAATTTCCTTTTGATAATATTTTCCAAAATTTTCGAGAGGGAGCTCGTCAGACTCACTGGGCAATAATTGTACACTGCTTCTCTACTACCCTTTCAAAATATCGGAACCATATTAGCAAGCTTCCAATATCTTGGAACGATACCCTCAGCAACTCCGCTTCTGTAAGTGCGACTGGCCCCAACAATTCATTAGCACATTCCCTATCAGATATCATCTGACCCCCCCCCCCTGTGCTTTGCTTGCGCAAACATTTTCTAAAAGTTTTAGGACTTTCACATCTTCTACTTGAATTTCGTTGAGGACTTTGTCACCTCATGCCACACCGGTACATGCCAACACCGGTTCCTTACCCAAAGCTTTAGTCACGTGGTGGTAGAAACAAAAGAGATCGGTTACACATGACTTCCCCTTTCTGAACCCATGCTGATTATCCGACAACACATTATTCTCATCTACCCACTTCACCAATTTCCTTTTGATAATATTTTCCAAAATTTTCGAGAGGGAGCTCGTCAGACTCACTGGGCAATAATTGTACACTGCTTCTCTACTACCCTTTCAAAATATCGGAACCATATTAGCAAGCTTCCAATATCTTGGAACGATACCCTCAGCAACTCCGCTTCTGTAAGTGCGACTGGCCCCAACAATTCATTAGCACATTCCCTATCAGATATCATCTGACCCCCCCCCCCCCCCTGTGCTTTGCTTGCGCAAACATTTTCTAAAAGTTTTAGGACTTTCACATCTTCTACTTGAATTTCGTTGAGGACTTTGTCACCTCATGCCACACCGGTACATTTAATATCGTTTTCCCTATTAAAAACTGACACGAAAAAAATCACTGAATGCTCTACACATGCTTGCATTACACTCTACCTTAGACCCTTCTAACGAGAGGGTACCACTTGTTCCCTTACATCCACTGTTTACATACCTAAAAAATGATTTTGGGTCAGTGCCAATGTTATCTACCAACCTAGATTCAACTTCCTTTTTACTATCCCTTACCCTTTCTTCAACGCTTTTTTCTATCAGTAAACGTTGACAGGTCATCGTCCACTTTTATATTCTCTGAATGACCTTTTCTTTTCAAGATAAATATTACGCACGCTATCCGTAAAACAGACGGGAGCATGAATATTTTATTACAGAAATCCCATCAATGTTTTTTTTTAAATAAACAAATCACAAAAATACAGACATATATCCAAATGTAAACATACACATAAATACAGACATATATCCAAATGTAAACATACACATAAATACAGACATATATCCAAATGTAAACATACACATAAATACAGACATATATCCAAATGTAAACATACACATAAATACAGACATATATCCAAATGTAAACATACACATAAATACAGACATATATGCAAATGTAAACATACACATAAATACAGACATATATCCAAATGTAAACATACACATAAATACAGACATATATCCAAATGTAAACATACACATAAATACAGACATATATCCAAATGTAAACATACACATAAATACAGACATATATCCAAATGTAAACATACACATAAATACAAACTTAAAACACATAAATACATACACTTTGTGACCCCAAGGGACTTCCGCATACATAGCATACAGCAACATGCTGCTCTGCAGAGCAGCATGTATGCTATGTCAGGCTTTCGCGGAGCCCAGTGAGTCCACACAGTGGAAATAAATTTGGGAATTTGGGGGTTTTTCAATGCAGAAGTGTACAAGTATTACAGAAAACATGAAAATAGTGCATTTTTTAGAACAAAGAATATTTATTGTTTTGGAACATCACCGATTGGGTGCAAGTAAAACAGCGACATGAAGGTGCTTCGAGAACAAATTTAACGTCAAGAACTGTTCACATCCGAATACAATAAAATGGTTGTTCAAGTGTTGTCCAACTGTTTTAAAAATTTGTACTGCTAAAAAACGAACTAAAAATAATTCTTACTCGCACATTTACATTCCGCAAGAACAACTTTATTGTGAATGATTTTAACGCGCAAATATTAAAAAATACCCTTTTTTAATATTTTTCACCGATGATTGGCATATCCAGTATATATTAGAATGTTCCAGACTCTGCCACGAAGCTGGGCTGGAAGAGATCTCTGCAACGGGATAAGTCCAGTGGCAAAGTTCTGGCGTTCATTCATTCAGTATATAATAGAAATCTGTGTATGCTTCACTTACTTGTGAATACGTTCTGGAAATCTTAATACACTGCAGTATAATACATAAATTTCTTGATATTCCTTAGCGCCGTTTCAGAAATATTCTTACCGAAAAAGATGGTCTTCGAGCAATTTTTACGAGTGTAGCAAACCAAATAAGATCGGAAACTAAATAGAGAAGGTAAAAAATAAAATAAAAATAAAAAGATAAATAAATAAGAAGCTAGAGTCAATAAAGAATCTCGGATTCGTATTATCTTCAAAAGGAACGAAGATAGGAAGATACTATAAAGGCATTTTTCTTTTCCTTCCATGATTTATTTTCTTCGTGCTTTTCTTGCTTCGATTCCAAACTTGGATGGTAAATTTGATTTATATGAAGAAAATAGCTCGGTTTGCTGCTGTACATACTGTTAAAGCAAGTCCGTCTTGTTCAATGTAATCCAGTTTTATGCTTTGTGAAACTTGACGTGCCTTATGGGCCATCCGCATACAACATCTCCACTCGCATTTATTTCGTTCCTTTCTCCGCTACTGTTTATTTGGCACGATGGACAGGCTGGATACGAATCGAACTAGTAGTCTAAATATTAAAAAAATGATTATTCAACAAATGTGTGTGTGGAATGTCTAGCAACCGATTAAACTGTACTACAAGAGAATTTTTCTCATATGCAAATATCTGTTTCTAAAGATTTATGGTGTGGGAAATTCAAATCTGAAAATAGAAATTTGCTATCAGGCACAACTTTTTTAGTTATTCAACAATGAAAGTCTAATTTAAATAAGCTATTGAAGCCAGACACCAGCATTACCGAGTATAGGTGTTACGGAACGCATTTTTGTTCCTTATTTTGGAAATAACAACATGATGTCGTTCTGTAATGATGTTTGGGGCTTAACGAATGCTTTGGAATTCAAATACGAGCCACAGGAAAGAAGAGATTTAATAAATGCCTCAAAATATAGTCTAAAGGGAGTTCTTCATATTGGGAACGTAATGCCTTTTTTCCCAGTTGTCCAGCGAAGATGACTAAAGAGTCATATGGAATTCTGAAATATATGCTCGAATTAGTGAAATGCAATGAGCACTAAATAAAGGAAAGAGCTAACAACTATGAAGAATTGGTAAAAACGTTGATAAATGCGCACGCGCTGGGATTTAGGATGCAACATGTCCCGAAGAGTGCATGTTTCCTGAGAACTGCAGTTATGTTTCCGATAAACTAGGTGAAAGGTTTCATAAACGCATATTGACCATAGAAAAGTGTTATGAAGGGAAATAGGTTTCTTCAATGCTTGCTGAATCATTATTTGAGAGAGCAAAAGTGATCACAAGGGTAAAAAAATAAGCTTATTAAATTCTTGGGTAAACATAAATGTGTACATTTTCCTCAATAAATAAGTTTTTCACTAAAATATATGATATAATTCATAGGCCTGCACTTACTTTTTGTTTTATTCTGTTTTGAATGTTCCGATACAATTTTAAAAGTGACTAGAATAGTTATTATTACATATTTTGCCTCAAAAATACACGGCGTGAAAAAAATGTAAAAGAAATCTGAAATTGCATATAACATAACTTGAAAACTGTCTGACGCAGAGAAAAAAAAATTAAAGATTTGAATTCAGGGGGCAGATTTCCTTAATAATCATGATTGCTCTACTCCTAGAAAAATTATTTACATTTTCATTCGTAGAACACAGTGTTATACATTTATTACCCCAGTAATGATGTATGTCAAATATTTTTTATGTTTAGTGTACTACACACAAATGGAAAACTCGGTAAAGAAATTTATACCTCGCAAACAGAGGTTCTACTATGACACACGGTGAAGTGTTACTCGGAAGTGGTATTTTTTTATATGTTGTACATTTCATATGGTCGATTTTTACATATTCGTTTTCTAAAGGCAACACTCACTGTGTGTTGGTTGTACGTCAGGACTCTAAGATTTATTTTCGATTTTTATCCGTTATAGATATTCTGTATGTTATATCGATTCAAATTGTGACGCTATATAATAACTAAATATATAACAGTACATTCGTCAGTACTTGTTTTAAAACCCTAAAGTATGGTTCGAATATTTTGGCACCGAGTTTTGATAGTGAGGTTCAAGAAAAGAATTTAACAGTTCTTTGCCCGAAAACAGTCCCCATAAACAGTCTCTATTAGATATTTCAAGAAAATGGTATGTTTGGTAAAATAAACAATTCAATTATATAGTACTTTTCTGTTTGAGAAGAATTGGGGTACAGTTTCTTATCATTCTGTATTTGTGAAAATTTCATCAATATCACATTTAAATACATTCAAACTAAACGGTATTTTCATCAATAGTATGAAATATTTCACTGAAGAAATTGATAAATAAGAATAGCTATACCTCTAAATGATCATTTTTAATAATTTAAATTTTATGGAATAATTATATTTATTCAACGGAAACACTTTCAGTATTGCTTTCTAAATACATATTAACCATTCTCGTTCATAAATGGAATATTTTTAAGACATGATTAAGATTCAACTAGCACAACACAAAATGAATTGAAAGGTATTAATTATAAATTTAATTGGAAATTTTTATTTGAAATTTTTCTGTAGGTATCGGATGAATATGGATTGTGTAACATTTATTATATTGCCATAGTTTGATACAATTTTATCGTAGTTTTGACATAAAAATAAAACCATCCTTTGTAAATAAATAATTTAATACTGCATATGTAGATACAATATATCTCAATTTTTCAAACATTTTAATGAAAACTATGTTTATACTCTTCATAAAATTAAATTTATACTCCCAACGTAGAATTTGTATCCGAATTTTCTTTAAAAATCATCATTCTACCATTATTTCACTTATCCATAAGATTCCGTTCATTAAAAAAAGAAGAGCAAAAGAATGCAATTACTAAAAGAATTTGAAAGTTGTTTTTTATTCTACATGTACTTCTAATACGCATATATTTATTTGATATTTTACTTTTTTTCAAATTGGTATACATAATTAGTTTTCGTTTCACAAAATTACTTTTTTTTAAAAAAAATAGAAGCAAAGAAGAGCTTATTTAAATTAGGAAACAAGAAGCGTGGCATAAATTTCTTTCCGTTCTTATTATTAATATTATTTAGTTCATCGAAATCACGCTCACAGTCTTTCGTCAGATAACAATTGAATAGGTAATAGGATGGAGATTCAAAATTAGAAAATTTTTTAAAGATTATTCTTTCCCATTTTAATAAAGGTCTTCCGTTTTATTTTTTTTCCTTTCCAAATGACATAAATTTCATTCTATTAGTAAAATTAATTCAATTCCGTAACTGATGAAAATCAATCATTTTTGAAAACAGTCCATCTAATGTGTTTATGGAATATCTATGTTCATTTGGAGATTACTATTTTTAGATTCTGTTAATAGGATTTCATTTATCAGCGAATGGGTGAAATTATAAATACAAAGCCTTCATATGAGATGATTCGTAGGAATCTACTTCGATATTTTTCAGACAATTTTAAAAATTCAGTAAAAGCGTCAGTATTCGAAAAAATGGTACGTTAAAATTGAATTATTATTCTTTAATTATTTTCATTACTTTGAAATTAATGAGACTAATAACACGAATCAATTTTGAAACATTGAATATAGTTGTATTATAAAAATTGAATATATGTCATATACTACCAGTAAGAATTTTTTGAGAATCGAACGAATTTGATATAGGTATTTGGCTATCACTGATTAATGTCCGTTAAAATTTGGTACGTTCGTTAAAATTTGTAACGTACAGCGGTTTTTATTTTTCGAATAACATGCAAACCATGTAACACAAATCGATGGTGTGGGGCTGTTTTGGATCACCCTTGCTGGTCCTTCAGTGCGAATAACAGACACCATGGACCAAATAAAGTATTTGAACATTCTGTAGACCCATATGTTATCCCAACAGCAGCGCGCAAATGCCCCGAAGATGGATTTTTCAATAGGAAAATGCACACAGCCAATTCTGCCAAGTCGTGGTTTAGTGCCAACACACTGAGAATTCTATAATGATGAGCACAATGCTCCGCAAATGCAGTGCAGTAATTAAAGCAATGGGATATTCAATAATATTAATTAACCCTACCAAGTATTGAAAAAAAAATTTATTTATTATCATTATGATTTGATAATTTTTGTGAATTTTTCGATTTTTTTATCTCATAAGTTTCAGTATTTTTGTGTAAAACAAAGTATATAATTCGATTACGAGATTATTTTCAGATATGTATTTTATGAATATATATACACCTAGGTAAGAGTCGAATCCAAATGCTTTTTATACTGATTTAACCCGTGAATTCAAAATATTCGAAAAAAAAGCAATGCTATCCACCTTTTTCGAACGCAACTGTATTTGTAGTCTACTAATTTATTTGACTTTTATTTGACGCCAATACTTTCTACGATCTATTCACCGTTTTCCTCTAGCGTTGGTAAGTTGTACGTTCAGAAACGAATTCCAAGAAAAAAGCACTTTTACTTCAATCGTAGTTGTCTGAAATGGTAAAAGTCTTCCAGCGGCGTTTGTGGTCCGTTGGGATTCAAGTGGATGAATTTCCTTTTAGTAGAGAAATGTACAGAAGTATGGTGGACCGACCAAAGAATGACTAAACATACTGGCTTGATGTACTTTGTGAAAGTATGTAAGAAATGCTTACCTAAAAGCCAAAGAAATCTAGTGTATCCCCCCCCCCCTCTCCTGAGCATTACTTTGCGTAAAGGAAAATGGGAAGGAGGTAAAACGAAAGAAAGATTACAGCTTCCCTTCAGTACCAATGTGTTTATTTGCTGTTGGCAAAGAAACGCTATGAAAGGTATATAAATAAAAGGCCACTGTCTCACATTCAAACAGCATGGCTTCCAAAGTTTAATGGTGCCATGACCGATTTCATGTACTCCCTGCACATTCCCATATCCCTCACATGAAAAAAAGGCATTAAAAAAGTTTCAGATCGAAGTGAAACGTTGAAAACTTTCCTGAATATCCTCGAGCTATCCCGGGTCAAGTACCGATTCCGAATTTTACATCACGGGGGTCAGTTTTTCTTAAATTTTTCCGTACTGTTTCGGAAGAAAGATTATGTACCAGTTTTTATTATAAAGTACAGATTACTTGAACTTCTCCTAAAATTCAGAATTATACCAAAAAAAAAAATAAGATTTCACTGATATAACTCAGTTTCATATTAATCCCTTCGTTTACAAGCGATTGACAATAAACCCGGATGGTCTTTATTTGACGAATCGGTGATGAATATGGTAACCTTCTCCTAACCTAGCCGCACGTTATGAAAAATAAAATAAGGAAAAGGAAAAAAGTAGAAGGAAAAATGAAGAAAAATAACAAAGAAGTGTAAAACAGTCAAATATAATATATATACGAGAGTAAGTATAAATTAAATTCCTCTTCTTACCCGCACCCTACCTGTTTTCTTTCACTCTTATATGTACATAATAGAAAGATACATTATATGTGGAAAAGGAATCACTATCAGGGTATAGAAAAAACGAGGAAAAAATTATAGGATTACAAAAAAGCTTAACGATGATGGGAAGAGAGGAAAGAAAACAGAGAGAACTTGTTTAAATTCATTCCACTAGCGTTGGAACACAATATTACGTCCTTGACCGTAATGTGGCTAATTCATGAATGCTGGTAATATTATACCACAGTTAAATCAAATCATAGTTCAATTGATATTAAAATATACGGAATCGTGGGATTTATTTTACGATCGAATAAATAAATTTCGATTCATGTAAGGGAAACTCATTATGCATGAAGACGATAGAAGCTGTATAAATTAAGTTCAGATTTAGTCCAGTAGGTTTTAGGGGCTTATATACCTTTAAGCTTTTGCTCAAGTTTTACTGTCTTTTGTATTTAAAAGACAGTTTCAAAAAATACCAGGGCATGTTTAGTGTGCGTGCGTGCGTGTGTGTGTGTGTGTGGTGAGTTTTTGTTTTTTAAGAAAGGTTGCCTGGTTAATGTGTTTCATAATATATCCCATACTATAAACTCAAACTCTTAGTTTATAGCTCGGCAAGATTTTTATCGTTTTCGGAATGTCGGAAGCTTTATTGCTGCCACAAAAATATCTCGAAACTGGATGAATAAAATGAATTGCATATCATGTTTGATTAAAGAAATTTTTCAATACTATGATTATTTATGTATGTATACAACGATGCTTAGTTATACACATATACGACTCAAAATCGAAGTTACAAAATTACATTCATTACTTCATAGTTGTTTTTTTCTTGCAGTATATTTAATAAAATGCAGCAAAAAAATTAAGTAACTGTTACTTTATTCTTTGGGGAAATTTGAGGGACCTACAGTTTATAGCCGAATGTGAAACCGTGTTTCTTACGAAAACACTGGTGTGCTAACCGCTCAGTATGAGGACTTTTTTTTGGTGATTACGTGCTTATGCGGTTATCTTGGTGTCATCTCTGTCATAAGTGAAAGTGGCAGTTCCTTTTAGAAAATTCTCCAACTAGAATCGAGCAGATTTCGAAATAAATATACTCCAAAAAGTCCTTTGGAACATTAAGGATCCAAGATATAGTGAAAAACTGGCTTTATATATAGAGAATCGATTTTTGGACAAAATTCACCGCTGCTGCTAACGGTACTCCAAACCCGATCTCTCGAATGCCGGTTGAATGCTCTAGCAACAAAGCTATAGTGTGACAGGTAGAATATTTCTCCTTTGGAGCTCATAGACATGCTGAATGGTACAGTGCGATGGACGGTAATGGCACGCATATGACATCAAGCCACCAGAGAGCGACATATGATATAAAGATGTACACTTGTTAATACAAGATATACTAAATATGTCTACATAAGTAGAAAGTTTTCAGTGAGAAAGCTTAGTGAATTTTCCTAGAGAAAGATGTACTCTCCACTTATTAATACATGATATATTCAATATATAAATAGCCCATTTTTCAACGTATTTTGTATTGACAAGTGGAGAGTACATCTTTCTCTATGTATTAGAAGGATGCCCTAACATTGAATTTTATCGATCGAACTTTGTTTCAACATTGCAGCTGTATATTGCAGCTCTTTGTTTCAACATTGCAGCTCTCATTAAGGTGCTTCAAAGTACTCGTAACATAAAAAAACGAAAAAAATATATATTTCATTGTTTCATTCGCTCACTGGAATCTTCGAATTCTTTTAACCTCACGAGTTGGTAGAGAATTCCCTTTAATTCTTTTTTCTTTAACCTTATATCAGTAATAGAAAGGGAAAAAAAGATTAAAGTTTTCAAAAGACGAAGAGTTGTAACAAAACTAGAGAGAAAAAAATGGCATTGTTACGAACCGTTTAAATGAGTTTAAAATTGAGAGGGGAAAAAACCTACTTCTTTTATTTCTCTCAGTCAATTATTTTTTAATCCATTTCTTTGTGAAATATAAGAAAAAAAGATACCTTCAAAGGTATTCACTAAGTACAAAAAAAAGTGTAGAAGTATGTAAAATTTTACTTGGTTTTGCATAACAAACGTTTATATTTCTTTAAAAAAATTAAGATATTGCAAAAAATATATTTTGCTGACATAAATATTTTTTAGTTTTTTTTTCCTCTGCCACATACCATCATTCTCCTAAACATATAAAAATATTATTACAAATATCCCCTGGGTCGTACCCAATTACTTGTAAACTAAATGATAACAAACACATATTTTGTCTGGTACTTCGACATTGCATTATAAATTTTTGAATCTCTATTAATTAAAGATTTGCCGTGGTTTTATAGCATTTCTATTTTATTACTTTGATGTCTGTATCCAAATACACTTGTTTTCTTCGAATAAGTACTTTTAATTAGAAATAACATTTTATGGTTTCGATAACAATCTTTTGAAGAGGAACTTTGAACAATTTTGGCCAATGCCTTTCTTATAATTCCCTCATTAAACAGTCTGAACATGCATAGACAAATAACGAACGGATATCATAGGATCTTCAATAACTAAAATTTTGTTAATACGAAGTTATTGGGTCATTAAACGTACCGTTTCTTCTTGATACCCAATTCAGTAGTAAGACTTGATCCAAAACGTTAATTCTCTGTCTGGGTTTTAACTGGAAATAATGATCAGTTGATGGAAATATTTTGCAACTATAGAAATCAAGCCTTTTACTTATGAATTTATTCGACGGTATTTGATGAGAAGAAATAGCTTTGGTTAAATTTTTTCATCAACGAAGTCTATCCATGATGTGATAATTTTGGACTTCGGTACAATAAAAGCACGCATTTTCTTGAATGAAGTGAACGTTGTGCAACATCTAAATTTATTCAATCACTTGGAATCCGATTGTCATTGGAACATAAGAAAGAAATTGCGCGAATATTTTCACATGAGAAATATATCTTCAAAATATTACGTTAGAGCTATGTTTGTTTCTTACAACTCTCTGACGTGCATGCGTAAAGCGCCATTCATCATTTGCAACCAAGGAAAGCTTTCAAAGCGTTCTGCTCGCCAAAACTACTGTATGTGTATGTATGTCTCACACTAGTTTCTCGTCACTTCGTTTCTAGAAAAATGGCTCATTCATCTCTGGAAATGCAGCTGAGGACAATGGCGGCATCACATTAATCATTTGTCGAAAGGTGGTTTTCTTTTGCTGTCTCGAAGATATCCCCGGCAGAATAGTGACAACTAAACCATAAAAGTGTTTGCGAATTCCTTAATTGAATGCTTGTTGTTTGAAGCCGGAAAGTTCTGCAAGCATCATTGTTGTGCGAATATATATGGTAGGGTTAAGTTTGATATGCATTGTACGGTTTCACGAGTGATCCAAGTTTTCCAAACGTAATGGATGTTATATGAATATATGCATGCTAATGACGTATGGGTGACATACAGGGTGATCAGCGAATAAGCCCTTATTTCAAAATTAAATATCTCTACAACAAAGATCAATAGAATTATGCGGTAAACGTTACGTTTATTAGCAAAACTGTAAGAATGTTGTACAGAAATTTCGAAAATTTAATTTTTTTTTTAATTTTTTAAAATTAAAAAAAAAACAACAAAACTGGAGATTTTGGGGTTCCGAAAATCCTCATTTGTGTGAAGAGAAACCACTGCATTCGCCTAAAGTTACTGCATGGGCTGCGGTATGCGCCATGTGTGCTGACAAATTGTTCCAAAATTGTAACGTAACGTTCAGTAGTAATCGTTTCTCGCACGAAGAAGGGGCCGATAATGCCTCTGGCGCATACCGCGGCCCATGCAGTAACTTTAGGCGAATGCAGTGGTTTCTCTTCACATAAATGAGGATTTTCGGAACCCCAAAATCTCCAGTTTTTTGTTTTTAATTTTAAAAAATTATAAAAAAAACTAAATTTTCGAAATTTCTGTACAACATTCTTACAGTTTTGCTAATAAACGTAACGTTTACCGCATAATTCTATTGATCTTTGTTGTAGAGATATTTAATTTTGAAATAAGGGCTTATTCGCTGATCACCCTGTAAGTACAGAAATATATGAAGAAGTGGGGAAGCAGAGTGGGAGTACATCAGTATACTATAAATAAATATTAGTACATCCTCATACATAGTTGTTCTTTATGAGTATTTACGCCAATGTAATCGTAAGAGCGAATGATTTTAAAAAAATGTCAGAATTATATCGCATAGATTTTTACTTGCCGTAAATACTTACGATGGTAATTAGATGATTTAGAAGTAAATGATTATATGTGCGAAGTTTATAAATTCAAAAATTAAATGATGCGAAATATGAAGAATGTATGTACAAGTAAAAATGATACATTCATATATGGAAATACGGCAAACTCAAGATACGTGTGTCTATCATGTAAAATACGATATAACTATGATTATAAACGGAGGAGAAATATGAAAAGTTGGAATTGGAAAAAAAAGAATACATTGTTCGAAAGAAAATCCCCAAAGAGCTGCCAAATAAATTCTCTCAGAAAATGATTAGATTTTAATTATTATTGATAATGTGAAGCGTTTGTTTGCATTTATAAATTTTCAAGTCCAGAAAGAAAATTATCACGAAAGAAACAGAAAACAGTTATCCAACAGAAAATGGTAGAGAAACAGAGAAATACTATTTTTCAAGTATAAAAGTAGAATCATCTTTTTTTTTGTTTCTTTCAGTTAATTATAATATGTGTTTGCTGAGAAAAATGCAATTATATAAGAAAAATAAACTACGACAATATGAAAAAAAAAAGAATTAGATCCCATATAGATAGTAGAGATCCTTGAGGAAACCTGTAGATAAATTCCCAGGGGTTCATTGATTAATTTTGCTGTTATTGGATACTGTATTTCTGTTTTTGCCCTTCAAATGATGAAGTTTTTAATGAAAATATAGAAAATTTCAAACTACTCTGAAAGCTATTGGTTTATTAGATTCTTGCATGTTTGCGGAAAAATCAGCGTCAAAATCATTATGTCACTTTGATATTTTAAGATAAAATGAAACATTGGGAATAAGTATTAGTATTTTAAATTGAAAAAATTTTACAGTTATCTTGAATAATGCATCTACATTTATGATGCACTAATGGATACTGGACCAAAAAGAGTAGTTGTTGTGTCCGATAAATGAGGTAAATTATTCCAACATTTTATACTCTTCATAAATGCTTCATCTTTCACAAACTTTATACATATTATGTACAATATCAATTAATTAAATGACATTCCACGTATTTATTATGTTAAAAAAATGCATAATATATTTTATTTAATGGCAGTATAGTGTGCATCGCTTGTTAATTGGGTTTTCGGACATAAAATCGGTCATTTCATGGCCATTTTAATCGCTATTGATGAAGTTAAAGATGCTAACATGAAAATAAAAAATATAAAGAATTCCATTGGGTTAAATAGCCACGTGAAATATGTTTGTTATAAGTAAATGGGTAAACTTGTGAAAGCAGAAACCCTACAGGGACCGATCAATTTCCCTGTTTCTTATAATAACTAGGATTTGAAAGGAAAATGAAAACAGAATTTATATTGCAATTTTTCTGCTGTGCTGTATGAAAAATGAGCGATTTCTATGAAGATTTTAGGAAAGAAGTTAAAAAATAATTATGATTACATTTTGGAATGGGAGTAAAAATATTATCGAGTATTCGGGTGGGATTCATGTGATGAATATTCGTTAGAATTTGGAACATAGGAATGCTCCCATAAATCATCATAATTACATGCATTTTTAGAAAAAAGAAAATAATTGATTAGGATTTTTCAGTCAAAATGTTAATAAGGTATATATGCTATGAAAAAATTCCATATAAATTACAGTATGATCAGAATGTCACTATAGATAAATATTAGGCTTGAGAACCAAAAGAAAAGAGAACGGAAATTAAAATCAATTCGAACTAAAATTCTGTAAGTTTAACCCTCTATAATTCACCCCCATTAAATTTTCTTGAAAAATTGAAAAGAAAAGGGATTTTATTAGCATATGTTTAATTGGAAGAATGCATCGCCACAGCAATTTAACTATTTGGAGTAGAGTGGATTTTAAAAACCTAAAAAATGGTTATTGAGGGTTAAATATACAGTTTGCTTTGATTTTAATATTATGTATAAACGGATAAAACCTTACTTAGCAAAGTTGAATAGTTTTTACCTCGAATTTTATTTTCGAACTTCTGAATTTAGTGCATTTTTGTAAATCGAAAATGAACACATAAAATTTCAGCAGCTTCTAAAAAATAATACCGACAAAAGAATCGATTGTTTATTACGATTTCCGTTACATAAAAATGCTGCATTTCAGTTGGAGCAACCTTTCACCCGTCTAGATTATACGTAGCCCGAGTCAAAAAGGGTTCCCATATAATTTTTACGTAACGCAAATCGTAATAAACATTAATTACATAGTCAAGGAAGCAGAACCTCTCTGGAAATTTCGCCGAAATGGACACGGGAAGAAAATCCATCTACGCCAGGAATCGAACTCAGGTCCTCTTGCAATCCGGGCAAGTGGATACTTTTTGCACGTCCTTTTCAAAAACATTAGAACGCCCCAGACATTCAAGATATATACGGGGTGATTATAAAAAAACTATCCCGACATATGGGCCCCTAACTATCATACCATTCACAGAAACTGAATGAAATTTTGGCATAAGGTATTTTGAGGTATGCGCTCAAGAATGATATGGAAAACAACAGTGTCGCTCTAACAGTTACGGTTACAGTGAGAAAATTTCGAAAATATCAAATGGCAACACCAAGTTTTTTCTATTGGAATGCGATCTCCATACTGAAAAACACTAAATAGCGTTGGAATGGCACCTGTAGCACGAAAATCCCCGGAGCTAGGCAAGGAAGAAGTAAAAAGGACTTTGCCGTGCACCAGAGCATTAATGTCCGTTTCATTCGTCACACCGTTTCTTCGGCTGAGATCCCTGATTAGTTCTTCGGCCTGATTAGTCCTCCACAAGGTCATGTGGAGAATTTGTGAAACACAATAAAATGCTTTATTTTATGCTGCTTCTCTGTCTTTATTGGTTGTCCTCAATTTTAGCCTATCTACCGCCGGTGATTTTCATACTACAGTTGCCGTTCGAACGCTATTTAGGGTTTTTCACAATGGAGATCACATTCCAATACAAAAAACTTGGTGTTGCCGTTTGATATTTTCGAAATTTTCTCACTGTAACCGTAACTGTTAGAGTGACACTGTTGTTTTCCATATCATTCTTGAGCGCATGCCTCAAAATACCTTATGCCAAAATTTCATTCAGTTTCTGTGAATGGTATGATAGTTAGGGGCTCATACGTCGGGATGGTTTTTTTATAATCACCCTGTATATAATTTGCATTTTTATCATCTAAAATGTTCTTATTGAGTATATCGTTAGCAAAAAAATTGCATATAGTAGATTGAATTTGTCTTTGAAATACCAAAATACTTATTTTTCTTTTTTGTTTCAAAAAACTAGAACATCTCACTTAAAGGGGATTATGACCTGAATAATTTCCATGCAAATTTGCATCAACTTGATCAAATATGTGTTGTATGTCTTTTCTGGTAATGTATGTGAATCTAGAATAGTTAAATTTTCACATAACGGGTAGAAAAACTGAATATTTTTGCAAACGCACAACTACGTGTGTATTTGCTTGAACAGTATGGGAAAACGCATGCTGATATCGTACGGATACATTGTACTGTGACCATCTTTGGCCTTGCCCATAGATTTTATGCATCAAGACAATTTATTTATGAGTCTCCGGCACAGATCTGGATCGAACCTCATTCATGAATCCATCTTCGTTATTGTAGAACCGATTGCAGCTGGTTTGCAATTGATGATATTTTTAGCTCGGCTCCACAACCTCGTGATAAGATCAGTATCAAGTACAATGACCAGATAGCACGAAATCACTGAAGTGTCAATGATGTTGGATGGGCATTGTCGAATTCTTTTGATACGATCTGCGTTTTTCATCTTAAAACAAGTCTTCAGCTGCTGGAATGAAAAAATAGAGAGACCAGTGGATCAGAAAATTTCTTTGGATGGAGGTCTACATTAGGATTTTCATATTTTGATTCCAGAAGTTAAGTTAGAGAGCCTAATGTACACCTCCATATAGAGAAGTCGTCTGATCCATTGGCCTTTATTTTTTAGTTTCAGCAGCTGAACACTTTTTTTGAAGATGGGAAACACAAATCGTGTCAAGAATTCGTCAATGTTCGTCAAACATCATCGATATTTCGGTGGTTTCGTGATATCTGATGACAGGATGTGATGCTGATCTCATCAAGACATTGTGGTGTCGAACTAAAAAAGAAACTGATCAATTGCAAACCAGCTGCTATCAGCTCTATAATAGCGAATATGGGATTCATGACTGAGGTTCGATTTAGATCTGTGCCAGAGACTCATAAATTCTATGTCTTGATGCATAAAATTTATGGGCAAGGCCAAAGATGGTCACAGTACAATGTATTCGTACGATATCAACATGCGTTTTCCCATACTGTTCAAGCAAATACACACGTAATTGTGCGTTTGCAGAAATATCCCGTTTTTCTACCCGTTATGTGAAAATTGAATTATTCTAGATTCACATACGAAACCAGAAAAGACATACATCACATATTCGATCAAGTTGATGTAAATTTGCATGAAAATATCCATGTCATAATCCGTTTCAAGTCAGATGTTCTAATTTTTTGAAACAAAGAGGAGATAGTAATTCAACATCTTACGACGCACATTCAATCTACTTTATGCCACCACTTCGTTTGCCCCCGATATGCTCAAGAAGAACTTTTTAGAAGATGAAAATGCAAATTACAACCATACCTTTAATTTGGGCTTTTTAGCTTGAGCATTTCATGAACTACTCTCGTTAATTTCTGGGGTGTTGCAATTTTTGGAAAAGGACGTGTACGCCACTGAATACACGACCTTGCCTTCCTTATTATGCGCGACTTTGCTATCCTATATTAATTGAGTGTTTGTGTCGCAGTTTATGTGTTACCTTTAAGTGAAATTGTGATTCTTTTCTATTTAAAAATAAATAAATAAAAGTCGACGTCTAGATAATTATTTTTCTGCAAACTGGAATTTTTTTATACCAATTGGTTGACTTTTTATTAATTTTTAAAATGTGTCTAAGGCTTTTCTCCCACTTTGTATTTTGACAAACTGAGTATTACCACATATGTGTTTTATTTTAAAAAATCAAAACTAAATTGTTCTTTCAGAAAAAAATCAGTTAAAACCGAGGAAATTAATTATTATTGTTGTTCAGATTATCCCGGAACCCTTGGCATAATTAGCAGTATTGACACTGTATTCAACGTGCATTATGCAAGCTACTCACACGTGTCATCAATTTACGTATTTAAAGAAAATTCGTCGCATTAGGAAATTCGTGACGCCGATGGCAACCCAATTAGCAATGAAGATAATTAGCTTGTGGAATATTTGTTTTATAAAAAGTATATTATAATGCATACATGTCTCAGGAAATGGTGACTATCTCATCTCTTCGGAATTTTATCCATAATGCATGAGGTAAACACATAGCATGAAAACTCGACATATTCAAAGCATTCTCGTGCCATTTTCAAAGTAATTTGAAAGAAATTCCACCATTAGCTATATGATTCGATATTTTCACCCGATACCTAATTTCCAGATATTTAAATAGCAAATCAAATTTATCCGTGCTTTCAATGTATTCAAATACCTGTATACAGGGTGCATAGCTAATTCCTCGAGCTCAAATTACTAGCGAACGTTAATCCTAGAAGCATAGATCCAATTAGATCATTTAATCATTTTTGTCGCAATACAATCATTTTCTGCACAAGAGAGCTAATTAGACCGGGACCTACTATTTATCTCCGATTCCGAACGGCAGCCTTTTTTATACTCACCGAAAGGTTGGTGCACTAACCCCTCGGTGAGGGACTCCCTGTGGTTGCAATCTTTTTCTTCGGTCATATGTCAACGTTTCTGTTGTACCCCTGTCAGGAAATTTTCTGACGAGGATGGAACCCGGGTATCGAACTCGTAACACCTCTAAACATCCCTTAGTACTTTGGGCGAATAGCTTATCGACCAGGGCTACCGCACCCCCCCCCTCCAATTAAAAAAGTATCTAAATAACGTGTGGACCTCAGATAAATCATTCGTATTGCAAGGGGGTGTGTAGTTATTAAATTAAAAATTTAACTTTTCATACGAACACCGTGTGCTCAACAACCCAAGGAGAAATTTGTTGCCCTGTCTCTCCTGAGGACAGCAAAGAAAATTCCACGTATCTAAGTGTAATATTTGCTGAGATATTTTGCATTCAAAATAAAGAAAAATAGAAAAAAAAAACAGCGTGAATGAGGGGGAAATCATTTCCCTTTAGTATATGTTGCTTTGAATTCAAATATCTCAGTGAATATCGCACTCAGAAATGCAGAATTTATTTAGTTGGTCTTGGGAGAGACAGGGCAACAACTTTCTAATTCGTTTTTGAGCACGGGGGTGTTCGTATAAAAAGTTTTTTTTTACTTCAATAACTATACAATCCCTTGAAATATGAATGACCTATCTTAGGTCCACATGTTATTTGGATGTTCTTTCTAACTGGAAGTATGCCTCTAGAATCAACGGTTCCCGGTTCGATCAATTGGCTACGCACTCTGTATATACCATCATCTTGATTGTCTCTTTTCAACGTCTCAAAAGACTTCTTCAATGAGCTTGTTCACGGATCCTCAACAAGTCAAGGAAGAAAGAGAAGGTGGAGCATGTATACTTACTACGAACTAGGCAAGTGCTATAAAGAAGTTCCTATGATCGATATGTTGACTTTACGATCTTGAGAAGCAATCGTGTTTAGTTTTTTTTTTTTTTTTTTTTTTAATTTATTTTGTTTAATTTTATTTTATTTTGTCTGTCGCGCATACTAATTAATATATATTTCTGAAGTCGTGATAAAATACAGTTGGGTTGGGAAAAATTCATTTTCGGTAATTTCTGTGTAAAACAAGAGTTGGACAAACAGAGCATGTCATGTTCATCTTAGCAATTGGAAAGTACCACCAAGTCAGAGGTAACGTTACTTAAAATATATTCGTCTGAGCTTAACCCTCTAGCCCTTATGGAAAGTGATGAATGGAACCTGGAAGACAAGAGACAGACAGTGAGAGAGAAAGTGGAATGAAGCCAAGGGCATTTTAAGAGCATTTATTATACAGCAAGTATTCTGCCGAATAACAATTATTCGACATACACGCTGTTTGCAAATGTTAGAAAGACAACTTCCAGGTAGTTAAATCACTTAACACCAGCCACGGTTCATAAATTAAACATGACGGCATCTGCACTCCCAGTAAGCCACTATTCTTCCACATCTACGCCAAATGTGCTGAACACCGATAGTCCGCACACTGTCACCCGAGTATGCTATCGTTCTGAGACAAACGAATGAATATTCAGTTCTCTTAAGTATCAAGGATCAAATTCTTAGTATTGTGCGTTCTTCCATCCCGTAAAGATGTATGCGGATCACTCATATTAAGGGAAAGTTGCGTGTCATGGTCAATATACCAAACGACAGCTATTTTGAAAGCTCCGATTGAAGTTCGCTTGTTAATTCTCGGCTGTGCTCCGTAAGTTGCGCTTTTGTAAAACTGGCTGAGATGAATATTAACGATTGCAAGTCCACTATTCTTCTATAGGACGGGAATTTTTTTATGTTAAAATTTAGTTATCGAAGGTTTATATAGGAGAGATATTTCAAGGTATTATCCATACAAGTCAAAGTAAATTTTTCCTTGGCATCGAAATTTTTTAGTGCGGGGAAGCCAAAACTTCGGGTACCAAGTAACTTCAGAAGAGAAAACGAACACAACTTACAAAAGACAGAGCACAATATCACTTTGTGCAGAAATAAATTAACACATTTTTAGGAGATGTTTCGGATAGATAGATAGAACCGCTCACAACCTCGGACTGTGAGTGGTTTACATGTTTCGGAAATAGTTCGGGATCCAGATAAAAGCCGATGCTATATGCGAATACAATCACTGAGGCAAGTCTAATGATACTCTACTAGTATCTATACGTTTGGGTGCCAGACTTAAGGCACACTTTCAACAAAATCCTTTCACACCATGTGTCTCAGGAGAAGTCTAATTTAAACAAACCTCACAATACCCCTGTCTATATGAACACTCTTCTTCAGTTTTAGTTACTATCAACAACAGAACTGCACGCTAACGAGTTTTAAAAGACGTACTTTTGCGTTTAAACTTATGGCCGTACCGATGACACTAGCTCAAATATATTTTTCCCTTGGCAATAATTCTATTTGTTATAGTGATTTTCCATCTTAGCCCTGCTGTAATGTTCGATTTACCCTTCAGTTGTAACGTTCGGGTCAATATGACACGTCCCGACTCGTTTGTTTTCAATTTAATGCTTATTAATTTTTGAAAAAAAAATCTATAACATCAAACTTTTTTGAAGCAATTATACATAAATCTATAATTTTTTCAATTTAGTCATTAAAATGTTACTTTCAATTGCGTTAATTAATTGCAATTAAAGAGATAGCTTTTTTTTGTGTACTAACTACTGCTTTTATTACTTTTTTTTTTCAGGACCGAAACATCATACACTAAGAACTCGGTATAACGTCAACCAATTTCAAAGTCACTCCGCTTATAAGGTCACTTTTTTAAAGGCCAGTTCTTTCTGTATAAATAGAATGACGAGGTTTTACTTGTAAGTCACGCCGCTTATGAATTCATTTTTATTCGGTCTCCAAGGGTGACGTTATATTGATCTCTGACTATAGCATGCACTGGATTTCATGCCCCCTTCCCACCAAATTAGAGGTGGGAGTGGGGTTTATAGGCTCGAAGGCGAAAGGATGAATCTTTTGTTTTCAAGTTTTCACACATATAATTACTATGCAGGGTCCCGCCTCAAGGATATTTAGGCTATGCAAATTGTTCATAGTTTTATACCCTAGGCCTATTTAGCAATTTCGAATACACCAACATCTTCATGTAACTCAATGTTTCCCAAATTGGGCAATATCGCCCTCGGTGAGCGATGGCATGGTCCGGGGGCGGGGGGGGGAGGGTGATAGAAGCTACGGATTCAACATGGGATCCTATGGGTTGATTTGAGTTGGGGCGATGAGAGACATTTTTTCTGGTAAAGGAGGCGATGGAATAAAATGTTTTTTTTGGGAAACTATGATTTAACTAATTGTTCGTCCGCTGTACAATTTTGACAAGGGTTATTACAATCTAAGAAAGTGTTCCTCTCCATTTTACCACCAAATATTTAGAGTTGCAACGGATCCCATCGCTGCCTCATTCCAAGGCAATTTTATCAAAGCAGCTACTTGATGATTTCAAGAGACATGTTGCTGAAAACTATAACTATTATGTCATTATTTTATCATTTGATTCTCCGCAAAGTAGATATATCAAGCAAGAATTGAGATTCTAGCTTGACAACCTAATTCCTTTCATCTTTATTGTACAAATTAGTATTAGAAACATTATTTGCCTCACTGCTTGTATGATCTTCTATAGTTCAGACATGCTTCTATGGCAGCTGATTCTTTCAATTTTTTTTCTTTTTTACATCGGGGAGAGCTTCGATTTGAATAAAAAAAATTATTATTGAGAGAACATGAATTACTACCATTATTTCATAACATAGAAAGAAAGAAAAAGCTTGTTAGTGGTTTAGTAATAAAAAATCATGTTAGTTCAGAAACCATGTGCAAATGAATAAGAGA